>NW_026586173.1:1293998-1372735 GCF_907164565.1 Psammomys obesus | reverse complement strand
TATATATATATATATATATATATATATATACATATATATATATACAAGCAAACATACCAAAACAAGACCAGGTGAAGGAGCATAAAGATATATTGTAAATATACCCCAGTTCTGGCTAGACAATTGAGTCACATTTTAGATTCAGTCTCTTCCAAGCCAAAGACACACATTATTCCAACAAGACCCTAAACGGGGACCGATTCTTTGATGTACATGTATTTCCCTCTTCGGTATAGCCTGAGCATCTGTATTCTCCCCACCCAAGAGAAAGCCAAATAAAATTCTAATAATTTCCGATTGGATGGCAGTGGGACGAAGGACCTCATACCCATAGGAAGTAATTTGGTCACGAGTGTGGAGCTCCCATGAACAGAACTAATGAGAAGATGGCAACTGTCAAGCAAGGAAGCAAGGCCTCACCAGACACCAGCTATATACATGCATACTTTGATGTTAGGAATAGACATATTGCCAGGCTTCTGGAGGGCGAAAATTATATTTCTGTTGTCTAAGGCACCAGTCTATGATATTCTGTAATAGCACCCCAAGTGTCTGAGATACCCACCATAATGGTCAGATATCCATCTCTGGGTTATAAATTCTTAATCCTCAAGAGTAAAAGAATCTTTTTCTGCCTTACCTAGTTGAGATGACTTTTTGACCAACAACTATTATATTAAAACTATTGAGTATATTCTAAGAATGGATCATCTAGATTCTGCCCCAGATCTAGCAAATGTAACAGTAAAGTATTATGCTTTGTCTATGTTAAAAGCCCTGACTGTGTGGGAATATACTTGCTGATGAAAGTATGTGATATATGAGTTGAATTTGCTTAAAAACGATCCAGTAGGATGGAAGGAAGCAAGGAAGATAGGTATAACAGCTTCATTATTACTGTATTAGGTGTGGTGGTATACAGGAGTGCTCATAACAATAGTTCTCTAGCACATCAAAATGATCTGACAGGATTGTTAAAATGCAGAATCAGGGATTTTTATTCTGGCATGCCAGTGGAGGCCTTCAGCTTCCACATTACAACAATTTCTCAGGGTATTAGTCAGGGTTTTGTTTTGTTTTGTTTTCTGTCCCTGTGACAAACACCCGAGAGCAATAACCTAAGGCAGGAAAGGTTTGTTTGGGCTTACAGGTTCAGGGGTCTTAGTCCATGCTGGGCAGCTGTGGTGAGGCAGAACAACATAGTACAAGGGCATCACCAGAGTAGAGCTGCTCTCTCATTAGCAGCGGGAAAGGAGGGAGGAGGGGGCCAGGACAAGACATGCCCTTCATAGGCATACCTCCAGTGACCAGCTTCCTTGAGCAAAGATTTGCTTCTTAAAGCCTCGCTCCCAAATAGTACCACAAACTGGGGACCCGAATAAGAAAACACAAGCCTGTGGGGGAGCATCCTATATTCAAAGCATAACACAGGGATGCAGATGCTGCAGCCCAAGGACCTCACATTGAGATTTGCCATGTTATACTTACCCTCTATTTTTATGTGATCAAAAAAAAGTCAAAATCAAGTGGAGCTGTACTGAGCTGGCACAAAAAAGCAAGATGCAGGAGGCATTGTCTCTGTTACTGCCGACTTCCGATCTCAGCCAGTCAGCAGCTGAAAAGATGAAGAAGAGACACAGACTTGTGGAAAACACTGAACCATCAACTCTATTCAAATTGGTTCTAGTGTGGGGAAAATTAATGTTGGTTTTCCTCATTTACTCTGAACCTATGTCTGCATAATTGTTATAGAGTGTGACAGCTTCTGAGCGGGTTTGGGGATGTGTAGTTAAGCAATATGAATAACCAGAAATTCTCCTTTTATTTGAGTGCTAGATGTAGGTAGTGATGTATACATACTGATGGCATCACATCCCATATTTGCCTGAGACTCAGGTTGGGTTCAAAATATAGTCAGAAATATTTCTCTCCAACCTTCAGATGCATCTGGCTACAGTAGACAAATGTGGACTTTTCTGGCTCTAGTTAGGTAAAAGCTATTGAATGACAAAGAATTTCAAAACATAGGTATTCAATGAAGTGGATAGAAAAAGGACAGTAGTACTTTTAGCTGAATTTTGTTTCTTTTTACACTACCTAGCAAACAGTCACCATATGCCAGACATTGAGTTTTATTTACTCTGGGATATGCAAATATATAGCCAAAAGAAATGGTTCTAAGTCTTGAAGATCTTACATCTAGTTTTGAAAATAAATAACTACAATTAATAGTTGTATAACAAGAGATTATAAGGACATTAAAAAATATCTATGTGAAGAGGCTACTAATAACATACATATAAATAACAGTATAGGGACTGAGCAGCTAATATTTATGCATTTAGTAATGTGTGTGTGTGTTATAATAGTAATAAAAAAGAGAAGCCATGAATTTGAAACAAGCAAACAAAAAAAGCAGGTAGGGTATATGGGAAGTTTAGAAGGGAGACAAGAAAGGCGAAAGGATGCAATTACATTATAACAAAAATAAAAGCTAATTTTTACAAAGAAGCTATTCTTTTATGGCCAAAGGGGAGAAGTAGAGAAGCAAGCCCACCCAAGTGGCATTTGCTGTGGTTTGGACTGAATGTTTCACAATGGCCCATGTGATCATCGTTTGGTCTCCAGCACATGGTGCTAATGAGAGGTGGAATATTTGAGCAGGGGTCACTGAGGGTCATATATGGGGGTATGCTTTTATAAGGGACACTGGTCTCTCTTTCTTTCTCTTTGTTTCCTGGCTCATGAGGTGAGTATTTTTGTCCAGACACATACTTCGGCTATAATGTACTGCTCACTACTGGTCCAAAACAATGAAGCCTTTGATCACAAAGCAGAGTCTCCAAGACTGTGAGCCAGAATAATCCCTGTCTCTTTTTAAGTTGATTATCTCTGTGTTTTATTAAAGTAACAGAAAGCTGAATTGCACCGCATTACACCTGATTCGAGGAACATCTACCATTTGTTGGCAGGACAGAATAAAGTAACCGGGAGATAGAAAGCATATCAGGGAGAAGAAACAGTACAGCTAACTGTACAGTGTAGATGAGTTCACTGTTGATTGAAATCAGTAAAGTAATTTGGTACAATTAAAGTTCAGGATACAAAAGAGAATGGTGACGAGAAAAGCATGTTGGCTTGACCTGCTCTAAACAATGTGACATAGAAATGTGTGCTTAGGTTTAAGGACTTGATGGGCTGAATTATGTCCCCTCGAATATTTACCATAAAAACTACCCTATTTTGAGATAGAGTCTTTGTGTAGCAATAAAGCTAAATTAGGTCATGAGGTACAGGTAACAAAACAGTAGGGTTGGTGGCCACATAAGAAGAAAGAAGACTGTCTCAAATCCAAAGAAAGGCCAAGAAGTACATACCAAAACAAGCAAAAAAACAACAACAAAAAAAAAAATAGCTGGCTACAATACAGGAAAGAGAATTTTGTTGGAACTTGACTCTTTGTCACCTTGATAGTGGACTTCTAGTCTTCCAAATCTATGGAAAAAGGACTTTCTGTTGTTCAAGTAATCAGCCAGCAGGATATTGTTCCAGCCTCCCAAACAGACCAAGATGGCTACTTTCTCCATTTTTAAGCATGAGGAGATATTACAGAAATGTATTTCAAACAGACTTATGCAGTAGAACATCAGGTTAAACAGGGGTGGGGGATATGTTTGGGAACTATACCACAAGGAGAGGGTGTATAGATTTGGGTAGACATGAAAGGAGTTGGGCCTTGAGTTGAGGAGTTTGGAATGTTGGTTCATTGATAGCATGTAAACAGTAGAGTGGTGTGTGTGTGTGTGTGTGTGTGTGTATTTAAAGTATGTTCACATAACTTATGTAACTTTGCACATTATAATTTTAATATCTTGTCTATGAAAGTATATCATTTTATTATGTGAATATGGGAAAGAAGAAGGATGGATGAAGGGAGAAGGGAGTAAAAGAAGAAGGAAAGAAAAATTATATAAAGCAGAAAACAATTTATAACATAGGCTTAGGTTAGGATATCATGAAAATAATGGAGAAAAAGAAGTGCAGTATAATTTCTCTGACTTTGAATACCAAAATTAGTCATATAACAGGAATTTCATTCTTGTTTTCCAATATTTTCTACATAATTAGCCTATTCGTATACACAAAAAGAGCCCATGCCATACTCCAAAATGACACCAGACCTCTTCCAATCTCTGAATAAGGATGCTGAGGTTTTTTCTCACTGCTGTCCCTGGAGCTTGGATGCAGGTCTTGACCTGTCTACTCAGCCAGCAATGAAACAAAGTGCGGCAACCACCACCTCCTTTTATACCATTCTCCCTGTCTTTTCTTCCCTGTAAAGTGTATACTCTCTGGGCCTTTGCTGAGAGAGATAATGCCTCTCCCACAGGAACCCAGTGCCCTGAATGCATGAGAGTGTCAAGGCTAAACAGGTCTATTGTTCTTAAACAGCATTGCCAGAGAATCATATTCTTGTGCAGAATGATGTTCAGGAGATAAAAATATCTTTCATTTCTATAGTGCCATGCATCTTAAAGTGTGTTCCACATTTCACAAACTATATATAGGCTCAATTCATTACCCATCCCCATAAAATACAGCCAGAGTGTGGCAGGCACATGCCAGATATTTGACAATGGTCTAATAACAGAGTGAGGATGAAGTTAAATTGGATTTAGAAAACAGGAAGCAAGATGTGGGGCACTAGGTGAAGCTTTGTTACTCATTCAGCAGTATGTTTGGTGATTCTTGCCTAGCAGAGTGAGCAGAGACGCAAGTGAACTAGAGTGACACTCTTCCTACATGCATGGAGCAGCTAGTGTATCAAAGAAAATACATTTTGCAGTAAAATGTGATTCATGTTAGGATCAAGTACACAGCGCTTGGTCTTCACAGACTTTAAAGGAATTCCTTTCCCATCAGCCACACTGCCATCATCATTCTTGTGCTAATAAAGGGTTTGCATTCAACATAATGATAGGATTTATGTTGAAGAAAATCTATTCTGGAATCCAGAACCCAGATTGCATGTGAGCACAGTTGAGGATGGGGGGAGATGAGGAGGGGGGAGGGGGAGACACAAGCAAGTTGTGGACCCAGAGCACAGTGAACATGAAGCGGTTGAGAGAAAGTTGGAACTCATGAAATCAGAGGGGCCCCAGGAGATTTTATGGTTGCAGCTAATTTCTCAGGAATGGACCTTTGAAAATAACCTGTGCTAACACTGATGGCACTGGAGACACTATTGTAAATCTCATAATGCTGACAACTGTGACCTCTCACAAACAAAAGGGGTTTGGGATTGAGGGGAAACTCAAAGATCTGTAGGCTCAGACTAGTTATTTTATAAACGAAGGAGAAATTCCTATGTTCATTAAATATGTATAGCAGTTAGCAGTGTCCAGGCCACAGGCCAGGACAGAGGCGGATTTCGACCCACACAGCTGGACCTAATCTTGGGTGAATCGTGAATCGGGGAGACAGACCGCTTAGGCTTTGGAAGATACTGTAAAAAGCTGAACACCTGGTCCCTCAGGCCCTTTCCACTGCCACAGACAGACCCACCATGGAGAACAGGGGTTAAGGTCTTACAATCCTGCTACACTGGTGTGAGCAAGAAATGTGGCTCAGAGAAATGAAAAAGAAATAGGATGGAAGATTGTCCCTGCCTGAATCAGACGTCTGCCACGCAGAGAGGGCCTCTGCAAACCATTTGGTTTTTGGAAGTGTATGTAGTTCACAGATCTTATTAACTTCACTAAGCATGGAGAGTCAGCTTACACCGAACTCCCAGTAGAGACCCCTTCAAAATGTGTTAAATCTCCGGGCAAGAGAGTTTCGACCAGTACAGGCAGAAGGGTGTAAAAATCAAAAGAATGATGTGGTGTGTAACAATGTGTCTCTCGTAAAGACGTAACAAGCTGGGAATTCTGTGCTGACTCCTTCTCCTTAGGGGTCCCGAGGGTACAGCGGGGAACATCAAGACAGTGTGTGATGGTGGGGTGCCAGAAGGGAGGGACACAGAGGGTCTGTGTGCTGTCATCTTTCAGTTCTGCAGTTTCCTTCAAGACCTCAGGCAAATCAACCTGGTCCCATCTAGAAAGTACGATACTTGATAGCCGACCTTCAGGGCAATTTCTGTCTTATTAAAAAGCCAGTAAAAACTCAAAACGAGCCTTTCCAGAGAACCCGGAAAATAATTGTTACTGATAGATGGAGAACCACAAAAGTCACTGAAAGATGGCCACTGGGGACCGGAATAAACCTGAGTCTGTAGGGTCTGTCTGACTGAAGGCCAGCCTGTTCAAGACATAGAACAACAGTACACTCTTTTGATGTCAATAAAAACAAAACAAACAAACAATAAAACAAATAAAAAAGACCAGGAGGACATGCTCACTGCCAGAGATCGGGGCTTGGAAGCTATCCAGTTGGGCTTGGCCCCTCTGCAACTTCATGACCAATAAGTAGGAGACCCAGGAGCTGCATTCCCTGTGGGCACCCAGCTGCATGCCGCTCTTTGGGAAACCCCCTCCTGCTTGATCCGCAGGAAAGTAAATGATGGTGGGAGCACTTGGCGCTACGGGTCTGGGGAAGGGGATCTGGGCCTGAAGTCCCCCTTCCAGGCTATAAGCCTGGAAAAGAAAGACTGGAGAGGGTGCCACCTGCTGGCGAGGGACTCAGCCTTGCACGGTGGACGCCAAGGAGACCTGGTGTCTTCTGCGCGTTGAAAGCTGAATTTGGGCTGCTTCCCAAGTTGTTGGTTTTCTGCTGTCTCTGGATTGCTGCTAGCTCCATAGGCTGTGTGTTCTGAAACCCCGTCCCGTGCGTGTCACCCCCTAGATGGTGAGGTTGCCTGCAGTGATGGTGCTCGTTCTCCTTGCATCCCTTGGACTCGCACTCCAGGTCTAAGGACTCTCCGCGCTTCTCCATCAGGTGGAGCCGTGCTCTCGCCGCCTGCCTCCCTCCTCCCTGGCAGGGAACTGCTAGCAGGCCATCCTGCAGCGCCAGGAGGTTAACCGAGCCCCCGGAGGAGGTGAGGCCGCCAGCTTGCGCGGGCGGAGATGGCCGGGCCGCCGTCGGGGCCGGCGCCAGAGCCCGGCAGCCTGTGGGTCCTGCAGGTACCGCTCACGTTCCCTCTGTCCCACGTGGTGGCCGCGGAAGATTGCCGTTGGTTTTCCGGCACTCAGGGTTTAAACGCCTCCTGGTCCTTTTAGAGGCAGGCAGCTCCTTACTTAATCCAAGGTTTTTCTCTTTCTGCGGGAGACCGGAGGCTGAGGAAAGAGAATGAACGGGGTGGAGGGCGGCGGGGGGGGGGGGGGGGGGGGGCCGCACGACCCGCCTGGCTGGAAAAGGGGAGGTCCGCAACCAGCTTAGGGGTCAAGAGGAGGGACTTGGAGACTAGAGCGAAAGAAAAACATGATCCTCCCAACCTTGGACTCCCACTCCTCTCTTCCCAGGACTGAGTTTACCTTCCCACAGTGGTGCGCAGACACTGCTGTGTGTGTCTGTTGACCGGCCGTGAATTGCACACTTCACTGGCCCCATGACCCTGTTTTTTTTTTTCTAATATTTTCCCCAGAGCGGCTGAATTAAGCAAACCTGGGCCGCGGGCCATTTAGAAGCTTGCAATGAAAATTAACCAACAGCTGAGAGGATAAAT
This sequence comes from Psammomys obesus, assembly GCF_907164565.1. NCBI lineage: Eukaryota > Metazoa > Chordata > Mammalia > Rodentia > Muridae > Psammomys > Psammomys obesus. The sequence continues at coordinate 1,365,072 of NW_026586173.1, read as the reverse complement.
CTTTAGTTAAAACATCAAATGCTGCCTGGGCAGGTACATTCCTTCTACATCCTAGCGGGTTCGTTCGCTGCATGGTTTGGCCTTTGAAGTGGGACTCAGAACTTTCATCTCCCCTGGCCCTGAATATTTAGTGAAAATCTACTACTGATGTACGGCGCTATACATACCAAATTCACGCCCTTCATATATGATATAGCACATGCTCCTTTGGATTATTATTCCTCTTTTGCGTGTGTCTGGTTTACCTCTTGTGTTTTATTGCATTATCTCTTATTCCAAGCTAATGGACCAAGGCCATACTAATGTTGCTTCTGTTCGTGGCTTATTTGGCTGATGGGATTGCCTGTTATTCAGCATCTTCCCCCATCACCACACACACACACACACACACACACACACACACAAACAGCTTTCTTATAAATTTCCCTTTGATATGTTTAACAACCTCTGAGAGATGTGGTTAAATAAACTATTATGTTAAGAATGGAAAAGTCAACAAAGCATACGCCTACTAATTTATATATCTTTGATATAAAATGCCAGGTGTCAGCTCCTACCAGTACACACTTAGGCAACGTGCCCCTGCTTCCTTTTTGTTGTTGTTGTTGTTGTTGTTCATAAAATCTAAAATACATTTTTTTAGCTAACATCCACATGGAAACTCAGAGTTGGAATGTGCCTTGCAGTCAGCAAAGCCCACGTTTCTGTAATACTGAAGGGTAAGAGATTCCTAAAAGGACTCCCTAAGGTCCAAAGACTGCAGAAAGTAATGATTGATTTTATAATTGAATGTTGAACGGCAGACATTGAAAGAGCATCTTTCCTTTTCCTTTCTCTCCTTTCAGTCCCCCTTTACCCACTGTATATAACACTGCATATTTTTATGGGTTGCTTTGTAAGATACTTATAGTTAGTGTCTTGTGTGTACTCAACTTCCGCTTTGGATCTTGCGCTCCTGGAGGCATGGTCTATTTTACTTCTCCCCCATGGCCTGCTTATTCTAGGCATACCTAAATGTCCATCAAGCAAATAGACCTAGATAAATTCATGTTGATATCCTGGAGGAAATAGAATTTGATTTGAGTGTGGATTTCATGACAGGTAAAAAGACTCGCAGGTTCTTAAAAAACGGTTGCCTATGACCTTGGCCTCTCCTTGGCAATCAGACTCACAGCACCTTTTGGAGAAAAGGCATTCTTAGAGTGATGGAGTGCTCATTAGGGGAGAGGCTTCAATGCAAAGACATACTGTTCCTTGTCCTTGTTAGGAAAGGTAGAGACTGGGATAATAATAATAAATAGGTATGTGTCACCACCCTGCCTGCGTTGGCTCTTGTTCCTGCATTTTGTTTCCTCTGGAGCACTGCAAAGCAAACCAAGATCCAAACAGTCAGGGGGCTTATCAACCCCCCACCCCCACCCCAATCCCCCACCACACATGCACACACACACACACACACACACACACACACACACACCAGGAAAGCCCCCCCCCCCCCAAATGCAAAGCGTGCTTATCTCTTCAACTACCTAGCCTTGGGCACACACATTGGCCAGGTCCTTGCTGGGGAAAGATGCACCCCTCCTGACTTCTCCCTACTCCCTTTAAGCCCAGTTGCCAGTCCCTAGGGCAACAGCAAGGCGGGCACATTTTGTTGCATGTGCACCAGTCTAATCATCGGTAACTTCACTCCCGTTTAACAACATTACATCGCGTGAAGAAAAAGTCACAGCTCCGCTCGGTGCTCACTATGCGTTCTGGTCAATAATGGTAACAAAAGCTGAATGTGCCCCTGTTTAGGGTAAAGAAGGAAAGCACAGCCTTTCTGCAACCCTCCCGTTTTGCAAAGCGTCCCCCTTTCCAAGTGTTTCCTCTTTAATTATGACCTGTTTCCCCTCCCTCTTCCCCCCGCCCCAGCTTCTGTGAAAGGAGCCCTTCTGTCACTCGTCACTCGCTCGCTTGCTGGCTCGCTCGCTCGCTGTGGGAGGAGCCCGCCAGAGGAAGCCGTGTGCCTGGGATGCCAAGAGCCAGAGAATGGATCTGCTCCGAGTGGGGACATTGCTGAAGATCCCGGCTTCCCGAGGCGGCTGAAAACTAGCATTTGGTTTTGGCTGCCTGCAGATATCCAGAGACCTGAGCGGACCGGAGGAGGGACGGACCGACGGACAGCTAGATGGTCGGCGCGAACCCGGGAGGACCGGCGGCGGAGGCTGAGCACCGCGAGCCTAGCCGCCGAGCTTGAAGAGAAACTAACTGCACGCCCAAGTTGCCCAGCCGGCTGCCCGCGCGCTGAGGAATGAGACCTTTCCAGCTGGATTTGCTCTTCCTCTGCTTCTTCCTCTTCAGTCAAGGTAGGAACTCGGCGCGCCGGAGTTGGAGCAAAGTCGGCGGCGGCGGAGGGCGCGGGAGGCTGAGGGTTGGGAGGTGGGCAAGGCTCGGGAGCTCGCACTGACCGAGGGTCTCGGTGCCGGCCCAGTGCTAGGAAGGGACGTCGCTTCTCGTTTGCAAATGCAACAAAATGGTACTGTTGATTGGTTTGTCTTCGGAAAGAAGGGGTTGGAAGGACAGGGGAGGCTGCACTTTCTCCAATCTCCTGTCCACATCCAACTCAAACTCTCCGATGCTGATGAGTTCTTTATGCACCCGGTATGTTAATTAGGTAGTATCCATGTGGATAGGCCATTAGGAACTTCTGGGATCCCGCTGGCCTTCACAGCCGGGTTGGAGAAGGGGAGCCTGGCGTGGGTGGAGATTTCGGTTCCAAGAAGAGCTAACTTGCCCCGGTGTGCTTAAAGCCCATAGTGCTGAACGAGGCTTGCACGGTTGCAGAAAAAGACGCGATTACGGAACGCACTCAGGCGGATATTTACAGTGACTGGGGAAAAGAAAGCTTGGAAAGAGTTACATTGAATGTCACTCGTTTCTCTGAGCAAGGCTGAATTCTGAATCCTACCAGGCGCTGGATTCAGTGTATGAAATGGAATTTCGCCCCTAGTGCTGATTGCTTCCTTTCTGAAGCCTAGCAGGTGGACTCTCTAGAAAGAACTTTGCTACCTCTGGGCTTCTTGCTACTGAGAGTCATGGGGCTGGTCGTGATGGAGGGAGCCGAACTAGGTGCCTACTTAGCCAAAGGCATCAACAGTCACCTGTGGAATTGAGATTGAAGGGGCCAAGTAAACCGGTTCCTTCCCACTCTTTTGGAATGCCAATGCCGCCTCTGCCATCTGAGGCAGCATTTGTGCCAGCCAGCACAGCTCTTGGACTCTCAGAAAAAAATCCACAACAGAGAACGTCCATCTGTTGATTAAATGAAGGGTAAAAGTTTTCGAGAAAGCACCACATAACCATGGGGTGGCTGCCTTTGCGAGCAAACAGCGTGTCTTCCTGCTTCTCTCGTCAGGAGAAGCCAAATATAAGCAAAACCAGGGTTCCTCCTCCCTTCCCCTGGGCTTTGTTATCACTGTAGATTTCCCCCTTACCCGTGCAGTTCAAACTTTGCGGTCACCCCTCCTGAGAGACTCGAGGGGCCCCTCCTCCTAGAAGTATGCGTAAAGCATATATGTGCAGGTTTATAATGAGTTCATGCACACACTCAGATGGTTGTGTTCATCTCCTCAGGACTCCCTACAGCAACATGAAGATAAACATTATTTCCTCAAGTTTTCAGGCTGGGTGAACAAGAGCCATTCGAGAATCCTGCTGTAGAGTGATGCAAGTTTGGCTACAGTGATGTGTGCGTGCCTGCATATAGACACTCCACACATACACACACACACACACACACACACACACACACATATACTGACTCCCATTCTTCTTGCCTCTTCACTTGGGAAGTTTCCTGTAGAAATCCTGAGAGGAGAAGGGGATCTTACTACACACACACACACACACACACACACACACACACACACACACGCCTTCACACTCATGGACCTCATGCAAGTTTTTGTCCCTCTTGTATTTTTAGAAGCTTGATCAGTACTTTCTCAGATAGGCATGAGAAGCCGATAGGTGTCTAAGTGCTTCCCTGCCTGACTGAATCATTGCGGAGTGTATTTTTCTACTGTGCTTATCCCTTTCTCAGTACCAAGCTGTTTCTTGACTGCCTCATATGAATCTTTAAATATTTACCTACCAAGGGTAAATGCTCTGTTTCGTCCATTCTTAGCCCTGAGTGCAGTAGAAAGAAACCACAATGCAATTTGTATCATCTCCTTATTCTTGCTGTTCTGGACTTGGCTTGCAATGTCCTACAGCGGATGTATAGTCCATAGAATTTCAATGCATCCTCAAGAGCACACTGAGAACAAGGTGGACCCAGGTAGCCTGAACACTGGGAATCATGAACCTAAGGGCATCGCCATACAGTCAAGAGGAGAGATGTTTGATTGGTTCATTGCATTGTGATATCAAGATCTTTTCACTTGATTCCTCAACACTTAAAAATTATATTACATTTCTCTACTTATTTTTGTGTGCCTTCTCTCAGGCAGGGCATGCTATGGTGCATGTGTGGATGTCAGAGGACAACTTGGAGAGTTAGTTCTCTCCTTCTACCATGTAGTTCCTGGGGGTGAAATTCAGTATATCAGGCTTGGTGGAAAGTACGTTTACCCTCAGAGCCATCTCTCTTCCCTAATATACATCTGTAGAAATATGGATGTTGTGTGGAGTATTGTGAATGTCCCAGAAGATTCTGTTTGAATGTATATATATATATATATATATATATATATATATATATATGTGTGTGTGTGTGTGTGTGTATGTATATATATGTGTATATATATGTATATGAATATATGTATATGTACATATATACTTATATATACCCTTGTGCCATGTACTGGTCAAATTATTACATGGAGCAGATATACCTTCAACAGGACATGGAAGGACTAGCCCATGTGATTCTATATGGCCCCCACTGTGATTTTCTAACAACAGTTGACGCGCACGCGTGCATGCGTACACACACACACACAGAGAGAGAGAGAGAGAGAGAGAGAACCACTCACCTGGACCCTGCCTTCTCCACACTGAATCTTCTGAATGTTTTCCCACAGAAATGCATAAAGGGTCAGAACTGTCCTTAACTCAGAAGGAGCATGGAGTCAGGGGTCTCATTAGGGCTATATATGGCATAGTGGTGACATGGCCACCTGCTACCCAGCACTTATCCTTGCGAGAACCTGTGTGTCTTCTTGGAGTTCTGAGAATGCAGTTCTCATGCTCTTCTCCCAGGACCCAGAGCACCGCAGTGTTGTGAAGTTTTCATTTGCTTATGGGTAAATTCCTAAAGTCTATCTCAATCATCTTTCCCCTCCCGATTTTTTGTTTGTTTGTTTGTTTTTACTATGATTCACCTTTACTTTGTTCCACAACCCTTGAGAGAGGGCAGAAGCTAACATATAGTTGGTGTCGGTAATGTTTTGCCTCTTTCTCTTAACGTTTGGGCTTCTCATGTAGACCAGGATCACGTAAGAAAGAAAGTTCTTTCTTAAGGTAGTTCTTAAGAAAGTTCTTTCTTAAGGCAAAGGGACAGTCTCCTGTTCCCGCCCTGCCAATGTCTCTGGCTTTGGCTTCTAATAGGGCATGGAGAGCTGCCAGCATGTGCTATTTGTGGGTTTCTCTCTTGCTGGGGATGCCTCTTCCCTCAGCTGTCAGGATGGCCATGCTTTGTATAGAGAAGGATAATGTCACAGCACAATTTGCCTCCTGCAGAGAACCAGTATGTTCTGCCCCTGGGTGAAGAAGAATCGATTCCCTTGTCATCCATAAACTTAGAACTTGCTACATTTCCCCCTTTATTATTTCAGTTCAGCACAACTATATCCTTCTATGCCCTCCTTAATCTTCCAGCCTTGTTCCATCTACTCTGCACATGCACATCTTAGGTGACTTTGAAGGAATAGGGTCTCAGCAGGATGGAAGACTCCCTGCTTCTTTTGCTTCTTAGGTTCTGAGACAGTTTGGGCTAAGTGCAGTGGAGCAGACATGGTAGCTGCTCCTGAACATGCTCTAGGAAAAATGTTTTCTCCATGTACTGGCATTCCACTTGGCATTCCCAGGGTGTCTTGTCCTGTCCAGTGATGGCCTGTTCACAGGATTCCAACTCTGTCCTACCCAGAATGCGTGTATGCTTTGCCTGTGCTCCTTGCTGTACTGAATGCTTAGACTAAAAAGAAATGCTCATTTTTTTTTTCCTGTGAATGATGTCTCCTAGCTTAAGATCAGTCTGGGATCCATCTCCTTAATAAATGCTCTCATGATGATTGGGACACATCAAAAAGTAGCCATTCAGTGGCGGAGTTACAGGACTACCTGAATCTCCAAGGAAATGGAAGAGCATCAGGCAGAGGATGAACAGAGTGGGTGAGGAGAGCTGGCCATGGTGCAGGAGCCCTGGGGTGACAGGAAGCATGGAGGAGAGGAGGCACTGCAAGAAGTTCGAATTTGCCAAGAGCTCTCTTGAGGAAAGGAGGGAAGGGGAGGAACTTGGGGAAAGAGCACAAACATTTCAGACAGGGCCCCCCAAATGAAGAGGGAATAAAGGGGGTTCATTGGGGGGAGAATCAGAAAATGAAACTGGGAGTGAACCACTCGAGGGGTACTTGTCCTCACCCCGAAATGTCACAAAAGGAACAAGGATGTGAGTGATGAGTATGAGCCTCCCTGCTGCTGGCACCCCAGTGACGCGATGTCTAGGGGAGGAAGAGCCATTTCTTTTATCTTGAAAGGTCAGAGTACCACTGCCAAGGATGTGTGGCCACTCCCCACTTCTGGGTGGGGAGAATGGGATTTGCCTGTGGGGAGTGGGGGTGGCTTCAGTGGCTCCTGCCAAACAGGGAGACCTCAGATCTATTGAGGATGCAAAAGAAGCTCCCCAGGGGCACAAGGGTGTAAGGGGCAGGGGGAGGGGGGTCAGCATCTAAGCATGGCACTGAGAGCATGCCATGGGTACAGGAAGGAGGATCTGGCTCAGAGCATAGCAGCAGTGAGCTAGGCATTGTACCAAGAAGCAGCCCTGCCTGGTGTGTGTGCCTCTGTTGGTGGAAGCCAGGGCCAGCAGGAGATGGGGTGGAGCCAGGGATTAGGCCTGAAGATGCAATTTTTCATTTTTGTTTAGCCCAGTGGGGGTGACTTAGGCAGTATTATATTGCAGACCCAAAAAAAGCACATGAATAATCCAGAGTGAATTCAAGAGATTTCAATAGCAAAATAACAACAATACTAATGATACCTTTGATTTGTGGAGTACTTTTCTTCCAAGGAGATAAAAAAGATAAACTATTTTGGAAATAGGAATGAGAAAAATAGAATTGCCTTTGATGGAGGAGTGGAGAGAAGGACCAAGAATACTTGTTTTAGGCTCTTAACGGAGATGGGGACAGTGGGAGAAGTGAGGCCAGCATGTACGTGACCTCAGCTGCAACCAGTTCTTATCCTTGGAAGATATCGAGATGACTTGTAGGTGGAAACCAGTCCAGCCATCTTTAAAACTGGGGTCAGTCAAGAGACAGAGAGGCCCCAAAGGTGATCTGTGCCTGTCCCTAGCCATGTTCTCATCCATCAGAAGGGGAGGTAGATTAAATCATGAACACACCTTTTCTATGCTTGACTCACCATGGCAGCAAGCCTCACTTCGGTGGTGGCCTTGCAGCAACGGGAGCCCTAGTTTTCCCTTAAGACCAATGAACACCCCATGTGCTGGGGGCTGCCCATTCTCCGGAGTTTGGTGAGCCATCTACAAGCTCTCTACCAGCCAGTGCCCATGCCTATATTCTTGCTGCTTCACCCGCATTGCAAAGGGAATATAGCTTTCTTTCCAGTCAAAGGAATGAAGTGAGAGCTGACTTCACTGGCACATAGAGCTATTCCATATGTCATTGTGTGGCATTTTCTTTTCCTAAGGGGAAATCAGTATTTACCCAGTTAAGTATGTACATCAAGTGTGACTATAGATAACCTTCTAGATCATTAAAATGCTACTCTCCCAGACACACAAGGGAGGGTGTGCTCTGCTTTCTACCATCGCTTTAGTAGGAAGCATGACAGAGCTTTGACCTCACTCGCACACCCCTCCAAAACCCACTCTGTGCTATAGAGTGAAAGGTCACACAGGAAGGAAGACTGTGGAGACACCAACATGCACTTTCCTCCACGGACTGCTTTTCCAAGCTTAGCATCAAACATCGTGCTTACCCTTGCCCCCTTCTCCTCTCCCAGAGGTAAAGAGTGAGTATTCTGGCTGTATACTTCCAGAAGTCAGTAAATGTCAATATTGGACAAGTGTTTCCTTTATATCATGGCAATTTAGCATAAGCTGCTTGGAAACAAATATCTTCCGCAAGCATACAATGTCTCAGTGAGTACACAGTCAACACCACTATGAGGATTAAATAAATGTCAGCATTCTCTGGTAACTCTTGGTAACAAGCTTAGGCCTTGGAAGAGTGGCCAGTTTGGGTGGATCTTAAGTAGTTCTTTTGTTGGTGCCCATTCAGGCTGTACTGAGTGGGAGGTAGACAATCAGCCGACTGCTTCCTGGGAATCCCGGCTAAAACTGTGGCCACACAGACACTTCCTACATAGCCCGGAAGGCATTTCCTGGCACCCTAGAAGCCTCCATGTGCCCTCCTGCAGCCCTCCACACATACACGCTCACCTGCCTAGGTCTCTAATGTCAAGGTCAAGCAAATTTGCCCGATTCTGGTTTTGGACAGTTGAAACCAAACCCACCAGATTTTTCATGAGCCCATCTTAGACACATCAGGCTGACTAGTCTAGGTGACCTGCCCCCTTGAGGAAAAGCACCCGATGGCTGTTGCAAGTTTAGATTCTTCTCGACTGTGGCTGGCACGGTGGGAATTGAACATAGGACGCTAAACACATGCGACTTTTACTCTTCCCCATTTCCCCTCAGGAGCAACATAGAGCCCGATGTCTCAGGAGACGAAGCTGATTGCTCCTTATTTTGTGAGCAAATAGTATTTTGTGACGTGAAGCTCAGTTCGTGGCTGCTCAGGCAGTACTTACTGCCGGCATACTGTGTGGTAGGTGAGCAGTGTCGGAGATTGATATGAAAACAGGTGAGGCCATGTTTCTGCACAAGAAGCCAACACTTCCACAAAGGCTGCAGAATGGTTCTCTAAGAACAGCAGAGATCAAGCCAGGGCATCAGAAAAGGAAGTCCAGAGGAGAGGCCATGTATGCTTCCTCTTAGAGGATGTTTAGGAGCGCTCTTGATAAAGCCTGAAGCAAGTAGCTCAGGCTGTACCCTGGAGTAGGCACAGACAAGAAGACCGAATATAATGTGACTTATTTATCAGCAGGAGCTAGACTGGGTGTGTTTGAAGTGAGAGGGGGACCTTGGGAAGGGCAAAGCTACCTGGCTCATGGTTGTGAATAACATGATACGTCTTTTAAGGATGGGTTGAAGGATGAAGTCAGTATCTTTAAAAAGATGTTTAGTAGCTTAGGGTCTGCCATTTCTTCTGTATTAGAGCTGTGGGGATTCACTTGTTATTCTTGGTATTCCCTGTGCTTCCCGGAGGCTGAGAACTTGTAGAATTGAGTGGAAGTACACTTACCTCTTTCTAGCTCATCTTCCTTTATGGCTGCTATGTTCCGATATGGGGAAGTGGGCGACAGAATAGCAATGGGAAACTTAGTTAACTGTTGGTCTGCCTTCCGAGGGAATTCAGATGCAGAGAGCCCAAAGCACTGGAGGCAAGGCTTGTGGGTGGTTGGAGGGTATAGGGAATGGGAGTTGACTCTTTCTTAAGCCCCCCTGCAAGCTGCAGGGACAGAGGGAACACAACACTGAGCAGAAGAGTGAATCAGAAGGGAAAGAAAGAAAGCTGCTTGGGGGCATTTTTCTGGCAGTGTTTTTCTTGTTCTCAAGAGGAAGCAAACTGTAGGCTTTTGGGAAAACAGGGTTGCACATTAGATGGCTCTACCTAGATGTCAGAAATGCTTTCCAAGTCTCCCATGCCAAGGAACCTCTCATCCAGGAGGCGAGGCTATATATCATCAGATTTACCCATGTCTTCTGCAACCTATTCTCTTCAGGGACTGATGGCAGCTGGCAGGAAGCTCAGTGGGGGACAAAACCCTCAAATGTCCTGCAAGAAGTAGCTAGTGACATTTCCAAAGCAGTGGGTATCTGAACATCCTGTCTGAGGCTAGTCTGTTGAGCAGGACTCTGATGTGAGTGTTCTCAGAGAAGAAATTCAGCTCATCAGGAATGCAGGAGACAACTCATAAGAAAGGAGATGAGCATGGACAAGGTGACAAGGCACCAAACTCTACAGTTCCCCAGGTCCTATCTCTTAGCAACAATTGGGTTGTTCTGGGTAGTTCTCCTGGCAGGAAGATCATGCATTCCAGATCTCTTTGGTACCTAGAAAATTATTTTGGCCAAGGTTGATGACAATGGTAGTAACAATAGCTCTGTTTTCATCACGATGGCTATGATAATTAGCATCTATGAACATCTTCAGAAATTATAGCGCACCATTTGCACAAACAATACCTCATTTTATCACAATAGCAACTCAGGCAGGTTGGATGGCATCAGGCACCCGGAGAGGAGAGGTGACGTCTGACCATTCTTTCCAAGCCAGCTCACTTCTTTGTGTGTGTGTGTGTGTGGGGGGGGGTGTTGATGCTTCTCAGTGAAGCTGGTAGCTTAAAGCTGCTTCAAATCGTCAACATGAACTGTGCATGCAAAGATCAGACGCTGGAATGGAAGAAAAACATGTTCCCACACACCCCACCCCCAACCACCCCACCCCTCTCCACACTGGAGAGAGAAGCCAGGACCTCACTACTACTAACATCCCCGACATGTCCCTATAATTCATGGTAATCATCCGTGTCCAAGCACAAAGCAGGGATTTCAGCTGTTCCTTCTGAAGGACAGGGAGCTGAGCCCCAGAGTTGACCTTCAGAAGGTAACCCAACCTTGTAGCCCTGTTTCTTTATGATTCCAGACTCTTGCTGAGTTGATCTGTCACATTTCTGAAGTTCGCTTTTACCCTGAAGGCTCAAGGTTTCCAGGCCACCGTGGCCTGAAAAGTGGCAGGATTGGAAAATAATCAGGAAGTTACTCGTGTAATTCCTTTTCCTCTGTCCCATCCACACTTACACCTTTACATCTCTGTAAATCAAGGAGTTGAGAGCTTTTTAGTAATCAATTGGTTAAAATACCCTACCTTTTAATCACGCTGGTGTCTATCACACCGTTGGGCACCTAGAAGTCTATGAATAATGCAAAACTATCAGATGAAATATAAGGACTAATGAAAAATGAGAGAAAAAAAAAACATAACACATGATGGATGTCAGTGTACATAAAGACGTTGAGGCACCCAAGCTAGAGTCACAGGGAAGCTTAAAGTTTAATTTAAAGCTATTTCTCCAAGGTAGACCTTGAATGCTCACTGGGGATGCTGCTAAGAGAAACATCTCCTGGAAAGCCACTCACTCCTGGGCTTCAGGAAATCATTGTGCTCTTCTTTTGTCCAATGGATGTCAGTGCCCATTTCTGTCAGTCACCTGCAAATGTCACAGGTGACTCCACTCTGGTGCAGTGTGACAGTCCACCTGTCACCCTTGGCAATGCTAGGAGCTATGACAGCTTCAGAGTCACTCTGGGGTTTAGTTGGCTCTTTGGGCAAGCACTCATTCAGGGGACAGAAAGTTAAGTTTTCTTGGAGTGCTGCACAAGAAGACTCTCCTCTCCTGATGCCTTGCTGCCCTGCTGTCTAAGGAGAAACCATCACTTAATCCCGGAGTGGCTCTGTTCCCTATACTGTGGGACTTGCACTTTTCTGCGCCTCGGTCATAGATGCTGGGGTCCACTCCATGTTTGAATTAAACTCTAGCTCTTTGGGAAGCTGGCTTCTTCGGAAGCCATTTTCTTACAAGGGGCGCTGAGCCTTTAAGAGGGGTGACTGTAGAACTGAGTTAGCAAAATGTTTAATCAGATCTACGCCGAAGATTGCAGTCCCGAAATCAGCCTGATGGTGGCAGCAGCCGCGCTTGCAAAGCCAAGGAGTGAGCTCAAAGCAAGTTGCAGAGGGTTGGGTGCCTAATGGTTTTAGGCACACCAGAACGGCCTGGAGCTGCCCCCTTTCCCGCCCCCGGAAGCCAGGCGGGAAGCTAGGGGTGGGATGAAGTAGGAGGGCGATGAAACCACATTCCTGATAGCCACAGTCCGCTCCCAGGGAGAGGCTGGACTCTGCTTTCCGGAGCCCACTGGGTAGTGAAGGTAGAAAGTTCAGAGGAATTCCTACACAGGGGCTAGAGCTAGGTGCGTGCAATTAACAGCGACCAAAGGGGCTTGGAAAAGCTGCACAAAGGGGAGCGAGCAATCTCAGTTCACCAGCATTTTCTTGCTGTGAGGTCTGATACTTCTCCTGAATTGTTGAATCTCGGTCCTCCCTGAAACGGGGCTGGCCACAGGAGCCTGGCCTTCCCTGAGCCAGTACACTTTCTGTCAGTCCTGTACCCCCTGCCCCTCTCCAGGATGCCAGCTGCTTCACATCCAAGAATCAGTGCTGGTGTGCTATTTCCATGCTGCAAGGGGGTGTCCTTATCCCTGTTTTCCTGAGCAAGCTGTTGAGGTGCATTCTGCTTTCACCTCTGCTTAAAGATACTAAATTCTATTGGCACCGTTAGAGGAAACTAGCCAACTGCAGCTGTTTGATAGGGTGTCTTCCTAGCGAGGTGACAAGGTGCCAGGTGCTAGAAGCAGGTGTCCCAAGCTCAGCAGGACAGATGATGGCGGAGTGTTGGTGGTCCCAAGAACTCCTTGCCATTGTTCTTTCTATTAATCCCCAATGTGTCAACTTGCCCCTCCGGTTTTTGAGATGTCTCCGAGCCCCGCCCCAGAATCGTTTCATGCATCATCAACTAAAATTGTGGAGATGGGATGAAGGAAGGATGGTACCACTGTCTCAGGGGCATACCACAGTCCTGCCTGGTCTCCATAACCCACGCCACTGGTAGCACTGGCCACTCATGTTTCCTGGAGTCGCCAGCTGTCATGTGACCATTCTGTAGATTGAGGTTGTTAGTGGGATTTTTCTGTTAGGTTTGCCTAAACCCAGGCTGCATCCCTCACCTGGCTCACTATTATAGTCCTGCGCTGGTTTCATTGGAACAAGGTGAGCTCAATGTGTCTTTACAACTGCTATTTCCAGGGAGGGCTGGGAGGCAGCGGAGTTAGAGAGAAGATATGTAGTCTTCAGTAAACAGGGAGATCAAGTGGTGAATCACAGAGATGATCTAAGCATCTTATGTCAAAGCAGAAAGGCTTTTGCATGAAAATTTCAAAGCCCTAATCCAGAACACAGAGCATTCTAACCCTAGTGTATAGTTTGAAAGCCTGACGAAAATATTAGGCACCCCTCCTAAATTAGGGCTTGTTGTACCAATAAGACACGTGACCTTGGCCTTGCTATCCTCCTGGCCTCCTACTTCGGTCACCTACCACTCTTTTCACAGGCAAGGTTTACTATTAGTGCTTTGAGAGCTCACCCTGAAAAGGCGAACTGGGAAGGGAGGAGCAGTGCGGAAATCAGTCAGACCAGAAGTGGCCTTGGAATGCTGCTATCTGGTGTCCCGTTGTACCCTGAAACCTGAAGCACTCAATGTTTATAGGGACTGTAACTACCGGGCCAGCTGTGGAAAGGTGTCCTTGAGGTCTGGGCACAGGTCCCTTGTTAAGCCTTGCACACATTCTCTGACTTGGCCCCATAGCAACAAAATGAAGCCCGGTGGTTAAACCCATTAGCTAAGGAGAACAGCTGAAGCTTTGCCTGAAGTTCACACAACTAGCTAATAAGTGGCAGGATAGCAAGATGGCAACTAAGTTTCTGTGTTACAGGGCCCAGAGAGTCCTTTCTGTCAGGCAGATGGGAAGAGTATCAGTCACAATGGTGCTTTGGCAGCTGTGTGAGTGTGGAAGAGCCAGAAAGCCTAGTGTGGCCTGTGATTCTCCTCCCACTGAGACTTCTACAGTGGGTGGGAAGAGCTGAGACAGTGAAGGAAATCTGTCCCCCAGGGTAAAAGGCTGAGGCTGAATCTCAGGTGCTTTCCCCATAGCATGTTGTCACTCTTTCCCTTCACCAGCTAGCTTCAGTTTAGCTTGATGTTTTGAAAACTTTAACACTTATTTCTTAACATGAATCTATCACACGTAACTCCCCTTCAGCAGACACTGAAAAAAAATTAAGCCCCATTTGGCTCAGGGAGAAGTTAGGCTCGTGCTAGCAGTGTGCTGAAAAAATGAAACTATTATACATAAAAAAGCATTTCAGGACATCAGAACCCTCCTTTTTTTTTTTTTTTTTTTGGTCAAGTCTGGAATAGTAAAAATGCCAGGAGACTACATGGTTCTGAAATGATTAATAATGGTCGTTAAAAAGAAACAAAAAAAAAAAAAAGAGAGAGAGAGTCTTGGAACTCAGGCGAGCCTGAATGTCGTTCAGCTTACAATTCTCCTCACTTTGGCTTTAGCAGACGGCTTACCTGGGGTTGGAAATCATTTCAGAGGGTGGCACGTACCTGCCTAGGCCATGCTTAAAATTGTAATATTGGCTTAAGATAGACACTTATGATAAACTAGCAAAACATCAAAGTTCCTTGAAAGTTTAAAAGCACCTTTAAGATAGAATCAGAGGGAGAATGCATGGCAGATAGACGTTGGCATGGAAGACATCAAATTCTGTCTTCTTATCCCACAGCCCGAGCCCTTCCTTGGGGCACATGATCATATCTGCATTGTCAGACAATGGCTGCCCAGGCTCCACACCCACATGAATGCCCCTCTTTGAGGCTCCAGCTTTGCTTTGTACTTTCTCTTCACCAAACCATGGCAGAGGAATTCACAGATAGAAATCCATGCATTATAGGCAAAAATGACTGTTCGAGCTGGTCAAAATCAAATACCATTCAGAAACCTTTACTAGGCTCTTCTCCTGATGAAATAATACAAAACCTACATTTCTTTCTCATCATCAGAAGACATTCTAGGATCAATAACCAAATTCACAGTGGGGAAAATGCTTGAAAGTTTTGCACTGTTATTTATTTAGTTTTATGTTAGATTATCCTTTTCTCTCCTGTCATTGATTGTAAACTGATGTGAAATGCATTAGCTTCCCTCATTCACAACTGCAGAGAAAAGAGGATCTGGGGGGTGTGGCCATATACCCGTCTCTTTGTAGATACAAACTTAATATATGTATTTTTAGCTAGGAATGCTGATATGTCAGGGGAGTAGAAAGGCCTTCTTAGGGCATCCAGCTTCTCTAGCATAGTGCTTTTCAACATGCAGTCTGCAGGTCAGCTGCTCCACAATTTGCAGCATCCTGTGGGTAGAAGAAAGAGTTCTCAGTCCTCAAGTCTTCTAAATCAGAGTGTCTGGGGCTTGTCCCAGCAGACTATACCTTAACAGCCCTCCCTCCCCCAAACACACACACACACACACACACACACACACCTGACCTGGACACACTTGAGGATGCTTCTCTCTTGCTCTGAATCTGGCTTCTGTACCTTCTTCCCCCGCTGGCTTTTGCATGAATGCTGCTGACACTGAGCCCACAGAGGTTTGAGGGATGTTCCTAACCAGAGAATTTAAGGTGACTCAAGGGAGCTACTGCTAATGGTTTTCATATTACATTACCCTCGGGTGATTTGTAGCTGGAGAGAATGGAACCAAGAGTTACACTCAGTCCTGAGTCTCGGAAGCCAAAACTTGCAATGAGATCAAGCACAGAGGATTAGGGGCATGGCACTTACACCAGGCTGTCATCAACATCACTGCCTTCCTTACCGCTTAGAAGAAATGGAGAGCCCTTCCTCTCAGCCCTGTCCCACCTCCATAGAACCAGGGAAACTGTGTGGTGATCTGTGATGACAGGGAAGAATGCAGCTAAGCTGGGGCATAGATTTCCTTCACCTGCACTTTAGAATGTTTATTTTAAACTCAGCACTGTACATTGGAGATGCACAGGTCCACAAGGGGAGATTTTCTGCTTTGTTATAGTGAAGAGATTCAGAATGTCTATCATAATGCACCATGAGAGTTCTCATCCTATTTTTTGAAAAAAAAAAAAAAATCTTCAAGGTCAATACCACCATAGACATTGATATTCATTTCATTGTGAACTGGGATCTGCTAGCTGCTTACTGTCATTTTATTTTTCAATTCATAAAAAAAAAAAAAAAAAGATGTTCTCATCACTAGGCCTCTGGGCCTCTTTCTTCAATCCAAATCACCAAAGGAGAACCACAAGCCTGAGTTGCTGAGTCCAGCAGCCACTAGGAGGGTGAGGGGAACCGGTGGTGCTCAAAGGCGCTCTTATCCCACTTATACTGCAGTGTGGCTTTTGACTGCCTCACAAAGACCTGGGTATTAAACTCATAGTCTCCAGGGCACTGCTAGAGGCAGGTGGTGGGACCTTTAAGAGGAATGGTGTAGCAGGAGGCGTTTGGGTCCCCTGGGGTGTGTCCTTGAGGGAGATCACAAGATGGTGGCTCCTGTATATCCTCTTTTACTTCCTGGTGAGGAGGTAAGCAGTTGTGTTCTCCTGCCCATGCCCATACAATGTGCTGCTTTGCCTGTCATGGACAGGAAACCCCAAACCTGTAGGCTGAAATCTTCTCCTGCATAAGTTGGTTATCTCACGTATTTTTCACAGTGACTGAAGGCTGAAAAAAATACTTCAGGATGGCTGAAGACACACAAGGGGGAAAGAGGAGAGCCAGGAAAACAGGAGAAAAAGTGAGCAGGCACATGCAGGAGACAGTTTGGCCTCCAGATCTTTACACTATAGTGTTAAAAACATCATAATACTATTTCTCCTGATCCAGATAGGGACCACAAGGCACTCGTTATATTCCAATTAGTTCAGAGGGGTCCATATCCAGGTGTGTAGACATAGAGACACACGGGAGTTCTGGCTTCTACACAGGTGCATGATGTCCCTCGGCGTTTAGGGATAACACTATTGAGGATGAAGTTTTGGACTTCCTGATTTTATCACAAGTAAACTGGAATCACTGACTCCTCTCCCCATATCTCTCCAGTGCAACCACTCAAGCCACTCAAGTTTTGTTGCTAGGGTGTTCTTCCCCTCTGGAATGCCCCCTCCCTGGATAACTCTAGCTAACTCCTGCACTAAACACTCAGCTCCCTCCACCAGGATGGAAGTTTTCCACACCTTCCTCTCTATAAGCTCAAACAAGCGCCTTCCTCCTTCCCATCCACCCCCAGAACCCTCTTAGGTATCTCGACACAGCATATCTAAGTGGCTTATTTCCTTCCTGACTTTGCTTCTGGAGCCCTCCGAAGGCCAGGCCAATCCTCTAGATTTTCTTGGGCTACATCTTTTTTGGACTAGGATGCATAGTAGGCACTCAGCCAATATTTCCTAAGCAGAAAATGAATCTCACATATCACAGATCCATAACTATGGATAACACCTTCCTCCTGTATCCTGCTTCACTTACCAGTCCACGGACGTGCCTTGATGGCGACCCTGCCCTGTTCATCACTGTTATTGCCTTGAACACCTGGAGTTCCATGAGCTCCAAGTACTCCCTGGGGATGACTGATAATAATTTAATTCTGTCTTGCGTTCATACAGTATATACAGTCTCTAGAACACATTAACACTGATTGTGTCCTTTGTCCCTAAATCAACTTTCATTCTTGCTATAAAGGATAAGGATAGTGAACCTAAATTATTCTACCACACAAGGTAATAAGGGTGACAGCTCTCATGAAAACCTAAGGGCTCCAAATTGGAGCCCCTCAGGTCTCGTTTCTGGGTCCTTCTACACATAGGATGGTATCCTCAAAGGTGTTTGGGAAATGAGGAACCTGGGGCATTTCCTATGTCATAACATATAGGTGGTTGGCTGAGTACTCACTGTGAGGCAGGAAGAAAACCGGAGGCTGAGTTTCATCAAGAGTCTTGGTAACAGTAGTTATTGATGATGCCCACCAAGACACAAGGATCTCTGCATACCATAGACTGTGGAGAGCCACGATTGACCATAACTCTGTGTTGGGAATGAGACAAAACGCTGAGAATGCTGTAGTCCACTGCATACACAGTTAGTACCAATATCAACCAAGAAGTTCCAGGAAGCTCCTCCCAGGGTGGGCTTTCATTGAGCTACTGGCCGCAACTCTCTGTCATACACAGTTTCTATGTCATGTCAGTATATCAGCTGGTGAAAAACTTTCTGAGAGTCTAAAACTCCCAGTTCAAAACCTCCTTTTCTAAGCATGTAGCCCTGGCCCTACACCAATGGCCAGGAGGCTACTGGCTCTGCTGAATATAGGACTTTGGGCTTGACCCTCCTATATAAATAGAATCGGGGCTCTTCTCCTACCTGCATCAAATAGTTCTTGTGGTACTTTGAAAATAATACTTTGGGGGTAGTGATCTGATGCTCTGATAAGGCTCTTATCACAGGTGAGGTCACTCTCTGGTTCCATGTTTCCAGATGTGTCAAGCTAAGGTCATCACTATCCTGCTCAGAGTATGTAGTCTCTTTTGAGGTTAGATTCTGTGTGGCTTTCAGGGGAAGCAAGGCCTTTAAGGAAAGGTGAAGTGGTTTATCAAAGTCAACTTCTTAGTGAAAAAAAGTTACCCATTGTCTATAAAGAACTAAATTATTTTCCATGCTTCTGAAATAGCACCAGTATCTTACGATTTCCAGGGCAAGTGAGGAAAAGTTACTCATATTTGCTGAATTCCCTGCTTGAGAAAAGGAAACCCAGCTGAGAAAAGCTGTATAGGAATGGTTTTAGTTTCCTTTTGTTCCCTGCCTTAATAAGTCATCAAAAAGTTTTTGGCTTAAAATAACACAAATGATTATCTGACATTTCTGGAGGTGAGCAGTTTAGAAAGGGTCCTTTGGGGCTAGAGTCTGGGTGTCAACAGGGCTTTTTCTTTCTGGATGCTGCAGAGAAAATAAATAAATAAATAAATAAATCCAATTTCCTGCCTTTTCCAGCAGACTATCTGCATTCCTTGGCCCACAGCCCTTCCTCCCATCATCCTAACTCCCAGCTTGCATTTCACAGCATCCATCGTTCCTGTCTCTCATCCTGTGCCTCTCCCTTTTAAGGAATCTTAACATTTCTATCAGGCCCAACAGGTTTGACATAATCATGGCCATCTTCTCCTCTACATCTTTAACTTAATGATGTCCACGAAAATCTATTTTGTCACATAAGGCAACCTATTTGGGATTAGACGTGGGAATCTTCGGGGTCCATTTTTTTCTGTCTACGGCAGGGATTAAAGACATAAAGCTGGGAGGGCTCCCCCAACTCTGGAAAAACATCCTGCCCATGGGGGCACTCTGCCTCAGTCTCTCTGTGTGTAAGTCTGAGAATGACACCCCTACTCTGCCATCTATATCTATAAATAAAGTACTTGGGGATTATTAAATAAAGTTTGCTGAGTACGAAATGGTTATTATACTATGAATTGACATAAATTGTCCCTGCATTATTCAATGGAGGCACTGCTATCATTGGGTTCCGTAGGGGAGAGATTAGGGGCGCATCTATTAGATTCTGTAGTTAAATCGCACTAAATGGTTCTTAATAGCAATTGACTTTGCCTTCATTAGCATAGAGCAAGAGAACTCCCCTTTAAAACACCATATACCCGGGGCCTCCTCCCGTCTTTGGAGTAATTAAAATGAAATAGAGATCCAGTAGCAACAACAGTGCAAGAGAAAGGACAAATGCTTGCTGTGGTTTTCTGTTTTTGGACTGCTGCAGGTAGGTATAGATTTGCTGCCCACAGTTGGATTTTTCTCCCCTGGCTTGTGTTTAAGTGTCTGGCTTTTGACTGAGAATCTGCTGAGCGAGAGGGGGAAATTGGACATACAGGAGGGCTGAGAACCGGAGGATGGGTTTGTTTGTCTGTCTTTGTTCTTCTTGATGGAGCAGAATATCAGAGTATCAGGATCATCTTGTTCTTTGGATTCAGTCAATGTCTGTTAAAGGGTTTATGAAGTCTGTTTCTCACTAGAGAATATTTTGGAAAGTTGAGAGTTTAGTTCTCCCCATCCAGGTAACCAACTGGTCCATCAAGACTTCCCTGGAGAGGTTTGGAACCATCAGACCCCTTCACTGGGAGCCTATAGATCAGTTCATCATGCTCTGCCTAGAGCCAGAGGGATGAACCCTGGGCTGAAGCCAGCTTCTGGAACTCCCAAAGTCTGCTGTACCTACCTCCAACCCCTCCAACTCTACCTGAAGAGCCAGAGAGAGAAACAATTGGAAACTCACTATAATGTCTTTGAATAGGTTTATAAAGGGTTCAACCATCAAAGATCCTGTGTCCAGGAAGGGTTATTTGGCCACTAAACAGTCCCAGGTGGGAGCATCAAGACCAACTCAAAGCCTTGGGGCATGGGGAATTAAAGGAGAGAGACAAACTCTGAGAATGATTATAATCCCATTATGCACAGCTTCCCCTATTTATTTCTTCATATGGATGAATTTGTATATATTTGCATTTTGTTCTATCTGATAATATGCATAGAATTCAAATTGAAATGACTTGAATAGATTTGAATATTAATGAGGTGTTTAAAGGCTGCCATCCCTGGCAGAGTCCCCAGCACTGGAATGTGCCAGGCAGAAGTTCAGATCTGTCCTCCAGCACTGCCACCAGAGGCCCGCAGGCACAGGGCTGGGAGGCACCCTGAGGGGAGACTGCCTCTGGAGTGGAGCTGGAGGGCACCCCAGGTCCCGGTCCTGGACTCCTGCTGCACAGAAGGAGCCATTGACAAAAGACCCTGGAGCATGGAGCCTTGAGGCTTTAGACATTCAGACACAGGTTAAACAGCACTGTAAAGGCAAACTATTTTCCAGACATGTTTCACTGCTTTCCCCTCAGGGAGTTTCATGGTAGGGGACATGTTCTTCTGAGAGAGCCTTTCTTCGGTGCTCCTAAAGGTGCTGGACCATCTTCTGTGTACATCTGGAACACATGTGACCCTTCTTCGTTATCTTTCAACTGAAAATGGCCTAAACTAGGCTGTGTGCTCACAGTGGGACTGAAGGTCAGGGAGTTCTCCCAGGGAGTCAGTCTATGTCTGTGCTCTACCACAGCAACTTGTGAACACTATTCAGTGGCCTGCTTCAGTCAAGGGCTAAACCGTGAGAATAAAAAAAGAGAAAATGGTTTGTAAAAAACAAAGTCACCCCTATGGTTCAACCAGCTGTTTTCTCTATCCTGTGTTAAAAAAAAAAAAAAATCTGGGTAATAGGTCAGTCCAAGATGTGGGCCTGTGGTACCAGGTTTTAAACATTAAAGTCAGCATCAAAAGTTTCAGGCCAATCATAGAAATATATAGTACCATTATCTTAGGGTTTCTGTCACTGTGAAGAGACACCATGACCATGGCAACTCATATAAAGGAAAATATTTAATTGGAGCTGGCTTACAGTTTCAGAGGTTTAGTCCATTATCGTCATGGCAGGAAGCATGGCAGCGTGCAGGCAGACATGGTGCTGGAGAAGGAGCTGTGCTTTCTGCACCTTGATCTGCAGGCAGCAGAAGAAGGCTATGAGCCACACTGGGTATAGTTTGAGCATATGAGACCTCAGAGCCCTCCCCCACAGTGACACACTTCCTCCAACAAGGCCATACCCTCTAATAGTGCCATACTCCATATGAGCCTATGGGGCCATTTTATTCAAACCACCACAACCATGTACTAATTTAACTAATTTTAATGGTAGGCTATAGAGAGCTAAAGATGCCACATTCATTTCTAAAAGCTGTAACTTTTTGGAAACTCCTAAATTATGCTATTTTATCCTAATTGACTCTTGTCTACTTCCAAGTTCATACTCCTAACACCGCTCTGGTAGCAAATTTTCAATGTAACTACAATTACATACCCGCAGACCATTCTATTTCCTGCTCTATAATGCTCTCTTGTGTACATCTTGATGGCTTCATTGTAGTATTCTGGAAACCGAACTCATGTTTTCTTTCCCCATTGTCCTGATTCTGTCAGGGGGCATTACCATATTCCTAACACTCAGCTCTTGTATTAGAGTCTTTCTCCTCTCCCACACCCAATCACTCCTCTATCATGACACCCATTTCTCTGAGTCTTTTCATTTTCCTTCCATTGCCCAAGTAGGCTTCTCATCTTCCCAAGCTAAAACAGCATCTCATCCAGTCCCCCCTTTCCCCATGTCACCCATGACCATGGTCACTCCTCACTATTTGTGTCTTCCTGGAACACAAGTCAGAGTCGACCTTCTCTTAGGAAGTTCACTTACTGCCCTTTGCCTTCCAAGCAAAGCCCCATGTAGGAATCCTCAGATGGCACCTCAGAAGGTGCTCCACCTTTAGGACCAAGTACTTCCAGCATCCTTTCTTGCTCTCTAAATTCCATACCCCCAAGAGAAAAATGAATAATTGGTTGTTCTTTGGATGGAATGCATACAGTGTCTTTGTTTATGCTACTTCTTCAGCCTAAAATAGCTTTTCCTCATCATGTGTTAAAGCACTGCTCACACGACAAGGCTCTACTTAGATGTCACTTCTTCCATGAAGCTATCTCCTGATTCCTGTTCAGTCATTTCGTTCTTTCTTCTCTGTGGACACGCTGTATTTATTCTCCTGAAGCACCAGTTCAGTTCCATCCAACTTCTTGTTTACTTGATGAGTCTCTAACTCAAGTGAGAGCCCCACAAAGACAGAAACTGTTTCAACGTTTATTGTATCAACTCTGACAGTGCTCAACACAGTTTGATGAATGAGTAAACAAACCAGCAGAATGTTCCAGTATTGTGTGAGGCTCCTCCAGTTCTCCACAGCATCCTTCCTATGCAGCTCTTTCCCCCTGTGTCAGTTACTTTATTCTTTGTTAAGATAAAATACCTGACTAAAGCAACTTCAGGAAGATAGGGTTTAGCTTGGTTCACAGCTCAAAGATACAGTGTATGATGGTGGAAAGTCATAGATAGCATCAGGATCTGTAGTTGGCTGGTCACATTGTCTCTACAGTGAGAAGGAAGCCATGGTAAATGCTGCCTCTCAGTCCCCTTGCTCCTTTTTAATATTCGGTTCATGACCCTAGCCCATGGAATGGTGACTCATATTTAAGGTAGGTCTTTCCACCTCAACTAACCTAATCCAGAAAAAATCTCTTGCAGATGTACCCAGAGCTATGTTTCCATGGTGATTCTACATCCTGTCAAGTTGGCAATCAAGATTAACCATTCTACCCCCTGCAGCACCTGATGCCTTGAAAATACACCTATGTTTCTAAGCACCCGCAATCCTTTCATATACTTTTTAACTCTGGCAAAAATATCCTTAACTCCACTTGGTACTGGAGGAACTGGAATCTCAATGAGGTTAATTTATTTGCCCCACATTTAGATAATAGAGTAAAAATTAAAGGGTGAGCCTTCTGTCTCCAGTCGAGATTTCCCCGGGCTCTTCTGAGTCAGCCCAGCAACAGACTCTCACCTTCCCCAGACTCTGAGTCAGGCTTCAGTGCTCTCAGAGAATGAATTTCCTCTGAATCAATCCTGGATGCAGTTATTATTTTATAGGGATGTTGTAAGTTGATAAGGTAGCTGTTATATGCTAATAGCTATTGTAATGTTGTTCTTAAGGCCTATTACTTGTGCTGGTTTGTATTTTAATGTGTGCAAAGGTGATTACAACTTTAATATGAATGTTAAACAGATTAACTGATTTATATGTAAAATAAATAAATAAATGGAAACTCATACTCTCATTTCTAGTCATTTCTCTCTCCCTTTCTTTCTTCCCACTCTGTCCAAAGGCTGATGTGGTCCATGGAGCTTTGACAATAGGACAGAAAGAGAATGTTTGCTGGGTGATAAATAGTGGTTATAGATGGGTCTTTTGTAACTGGAAAACTCAGCCTTTGTGTTCTTAATAGCTGCTTGTCTGAGAGTTTGTGCTTTTGACTGGATTTAAGGACTGCAGTTTTGTTTGAGCATTGTGCAGCCTCCCCCTTCTCACCACCATAAAATTGTGTTACGCACTTCTGGTAATCTGTCGATTGCTCAGTATACTCAAGTTTGCCAAACTTTCTGTAAAGCAACCATTGCCCAGTGTATCTGGAAGTATAGGACATAGTCCAATAAGCAAGTGAGCAACTTAAGAGAGGCAGGCACTAAGGGACAATGTGTGGAGTCTCTTCTTTTGGAGCAGACAGTAGGGATGCTGGCAAGAGCTCTTGAGGTAAGCATCCTTATAAGGCAAAGCTCCAAGGATGAACTGAAGTTAACCAAGCAAATGGGCAAAGAGTGGGATGTGGGAGCACAGAAGGAGCATATGGAATATTATGTGCTAGAGTGCAGAAAGAGAGTATAGCCTGTTGAAGAAGTAAGGAGTTTGGTGTGTCCCTACTAAAAGACCTAGAGGTCATTGGCAGTATCAGGATTTCATTCATTGTCCATAGAATCAAAAGTCAGGAAGTTTCCTGAGAAAGTAATGATGTCCTGTATAGATGGAGAAGGACGCCTTGCAGGCTTCTCTTTAGAGGGTCATTGCTGCAAAAGACAAAGGGAAAGAAAAGAACAAATGTGGGTTGTTTGCAGAGATGATATAGGTTTGGATAGAAGGATCCTAACAGTGCTCTAAACTGAAGTTTAAAAGGGGAAGAAAAACATGCCCACCTTACAGGGCAAGATATGACGCACAGGTGAGTGGAGGAAGGAGTATATGTGACTTTCCAAGAAAGTGTTGGAGAAGAGGATCAGAAGCAATGCTGAAAGAGCGGCATGATTTATTACCTACACCTGGTGAATAATAATGAAGTAATGTGGTATGAAAGTCTAACGCTGCAGAATGCCAACTGCACTCACCTGGAGATCATGTCTGAGTTGGTAGGAAGCACTTCTCAGTGGGCCACAATGTTTGCCCATAGACATACCAGAGCAGCATAGTCCTAGTACAGAAATCCCACTGGGTGGATTGCATCACGGGGAGAAGCTGAGTGAACACACACACACACACACACACACACACACACACACACACACGGAGGGGTATGGAAAGGAGTTGAAGTGATTTTTCTCTGTTTGTGTTTTAGACTGGTAGACTGGACTGTGTATGCTCTTTGTTTATCCAAAGCATCAATTGGCCCCAGGAGCCAGTTACAGCAGGGAGGGCCTTGGCTCTTTGAATGTGGGCTGGAAGGCTCATCCTGTTAACATAGAATTCCTGACATATTTTTTAATTGCCTTACTGACAGCTTGATAGCTCAGAAAGTTGGGGAGAAAATCAATGAGAGCCTCTGTTACTCTGGGCTTAAGTCTAACTCTTTTTCACTTTTCAACAAATATTTATTGAATACCCAATATGTGCCAGGCACTGTGCCAACAAGGCATAAACCTCTCCACAGATTTGACAGGCATTGAATAGATTCTTGAGAGATGTGTGTTGAGAGAATGCAGGGATAAATGAATAAATATAAAGAGACCTTTAGAAAACACATAACAATCCTAGGAATTTGTAATTAAAAAAAAATAAGGCAGTGGTTGTGATACTACCTTTGACAAGCTTTAGGGCAATCAACTGAAGTCCACAAAAAAGGATGGGTGACATAAGGGGAAAATGCTCCAGCAATTCGCCAAGTTCAAAAACTAAAGCCTGTTTAGATGGTACCACATAAATTATTCTGACATAGACGGTGAGAGTGTGGCTTCTGGAAAAACCAATATGGCTGCACAGACCCTCAGGATCCCAGGTGTGATGGCTACATACACAAAAGATGAAAGGCAAGGTACCTAGCAACAGATGAGGGCAATAGACGGACAGATGCCTCTGACAATGTTGCCCAGTGACATGGGAAATTAGAATGAAATAGTCTAGCAGAAGAAAGGAAAAAAAAAGGAGGGAGGAGAAGGAGAATCACAGGAAATGATGCAACTCAAGCTGTACTACAGAGCAACAGTAATAAAAACTGCATGGTAATGGCAGGGAAACATTTTGGTTCCAAGAAAGAAATAAAGGGGCAACCAGTTGCAGAGAACTTCTCTTATCTCCTTTGCTGCTTTTGGTTTTGTTTTGTCCTTTTTGGACGTTTTCATTGTTGTTTTGTTTTCCTACCAATGCTTTTTGTAGTTAAGTGAGAATAAGCTTGGCACACTTACACACATATCACACACACACACACACACACTGATAATGACAACAACAATAAAAAATGTTTTTAAGCTACAAATGATTTTAATTAGAACAACAAATTTGAGTTTTAGACCTGAAAAAATTACCTCCCAGGATCTTGAAGCAATTTGAGAACATGATCTAAGAATTAATAAAATCTAAAAAAACAAAACAAAAGTTTTTTTTTAAAGTAAAAATAAAGTAAAGCTGGGCCATGGTGACACATAACTTTAATACCAGCACTTGGGAGGCAGAGAGAGGTAGGAGGATATCTGTGAGTTTGAGACAAGCTTGGTCTACAAAGTTAGATCCAAGACAGCCATGGTGGTTACACAGAGAAACCCTGTCTTTGAAACAAGCAAGCAAAAGGAACTAAAGGACAGTAGACTCTGAGATAGCAGACAAGTATATAGTTCCAGGAAAGCGGTCTGTAAGAGAAGACTTTGGTGGTTTATAGCTACATCTATGAGCACTGGAAGCCACCCTGAACTTACAAGGGGCTAGCATCATCTCACAAAGGGGGAAAAAAACGTATCATCAGAATTTCACAATCCACCTCCCTTTGTGATATTGTGCTGCTACAAATTTGATGAACACATCTTCTGTCAAGTGTATTTCAGAGTCTTAACTATGGGAGTGGGAAGTTGCGCTGTTGAAATCTTAACACCAGCCAACAGTGTGACACAGTTACAGCCTGTTTGACTTTCTCTATAGAGGTAGTACATTCATACTGAAGATGCTCACAGTCTGTGGTGCCCTCTGCTGATGTGTCCACATCTGGAATGGTGGTGGTTTCACTCTGAGAGTAACATCTGAGAGAGTCACAACCTGGGAATTTTGTCATGGGAAAAGATGGAAGAATTGGAGGGTTCATTTAGCAGCAAAAAGAAGGCATAAGCTTCCTCCACCCAGATTTTGAGGGTGTGCTGAAGGACCACTTGGGGTATTTGTTAAAACTAAAGTTTCCAGGGATTTCAGTCCTTACAACTATCGAGAGCCCAAGTCATTAATTGCAAGAGGAACATAAGAAATTGTACTGGGAGAAACGTCCCAGGAATGCTCATATCAGTGGTGCAAGGATTATGCTCTTAGAAACACCGGTTTAGAAGAAGGATGCATAATTGTTCAATGATATAAGCCTTGATTCTCCATGTGGCTGAGAGGACGGTCTCCTCATTCACGAGTTCTGAACTTGATCATTTGTTACTAGTGAGTGGGAGCATTGACTTTCACTTCTATATCCACCAGTTTCAAATACACTGTGTGCGTGGAACACAGTAGGTAGTCGGTGAAAGTATGAGAAGGTCAGAGAAGGAAACTGGCAAGAACAAAGACTTCCCAAGGATGCTGCAGGCTGCCTTGTTAGGCAGCCAGCCTGCCATCCACGCCATCCGTCTTCTTGGGGGAGGTTGGATAATAAGGTGGCGGAGATGGCAGAAAGGAGCTCGCTTTCTGGAAGAGAGGTTCAGGGAAGGTGACCTCCAGGACATTACACATTTCTTAAAACTCAGCCGAACACACACAAATATATTGAGAAATTCTTTGACTACTGCCCAGAGGCAATAGAGCCAAAGAGACATAGAAGAAAAAGAATAATGGAGATGAGTGAGTGCTACAGACAGGAACATGGAACAAACATCAGAATGCAAAGAGATGATCATGGAGGAGGAAGCACGTGATACGGAGCTGCCTAGGTTTTAGACGGAGCACGTGCAGTGTGTCACGCCGTCTGTCGTTTAATGCAGCTGCACCTGTGCATTAAGCAGCCTCCTTGCACAGGCAGGAAGCAGGGTCTGACTCTCCTGTCCCCCACAAGTCCATGAGTCTCACTCTTCTACTTAGGAGACGTGTGAGAGCGTCACAGGGAAGGACATTATCTGTTAGTAATCACTATGTTCCTAATTCTCTGAATGCAGCCCAATGCACAATGGGAGTATCCGTAAGTATCTGAGCCGGCAAGTGAACGAAAGGGAGACACTAACATGTAGTGAGGCCCTACTTGCCAGAGGCTACAGTAAAACTGCATATTTGTTACTTTTAATTCTTCTAAACTCTAAAAACTGTCAGTATTCTTACTTACAGATGTTTAAACAGAAATGCTGTTGAATCATTAGCCCAAAGTCATAAACACGCATAAATGGCAAAAGCTGAGGGTTTTTTTTTTTAAAAAAAAACAAACAAACAAAAAACTCAAGTCATCTATCTCCTAAGTCTACAGCATTTCTTAAACATACTAGTTTCAAGAACTTCATTTCCACACAATTCTTTTACTTAAGATCAAGCAGCAAACTGACTTTCTCAAGGCCACCATGTCATAGTTTGTAATGGATTGAAGTCTGGACCCAAGCTTTGAACAGGGAGTTAGGCAGCAGCCCAAACCCTTCACCACATCGATGTTGCTGATCTTCGCCATCTAGTTTCTGCTGGCCCTGCAGGAAGGTCATGTTCCTTTGTGCAGCTCTGTATAACTGAACGATGGCACCTGAGGCTAGGTCAGTGTTGGCTGGGTCAGCTAGAACATGGCTGATCCGTGTGAGACGGATACCCTCAGTGACACTGAAGCCCTAGCAAGACCCCTCCACTTGAAAATGGGCAGAGCTGTACACCGTAGGACATTCAGCCTGCTACTCAGAGGTCTATGAATAAGATGCAGATTGACCCCAGCATTCAATTTCTGTTCTGTCTATTTATTTGTTTTGAGAACTTAGATTTGGCAGTGGAATAAGCTGTAAGTTGTGTGCTCAATTGTTCTCCACTCTCTCTGGGTTGCGCAATGCCTTTTAGTTATACAAATACAATTCCCATTGACTTTGGACGGCGTCCTGCTTCAGTGGAAGGGCAAGCAGAATTTAAGGCTATCAACACAATGAGAGCAGAATATTGCTCCTTTTTTTTTCTGTCAGCTTTTATGTGGATGATAGAGAAAAATGAAAAGGAGGCTGTTTTCTTCAGCCCTTGTAGTTGTTTGTAGCTCTGCCTAGAACATCCCTCGAGGTAAGGAGAGAAAAGATATGATATATATAAAGAGAAGGGGTGCGTGTGTGCGGTGTATAAACGCACTCAGGTGGGTGAGCACAGCGTCATCCACGGACACTAATGGCTAGCAACAGAAGCCATCTGGCTGACATAAGTGGAAATGAATATTGGGCAGACAACAGAGTTGCCAGAAGAGTGGAAGGCCCCGGCTCTGGGGTGGTTTAGTGGTACCCCAAACAATTGTCAGAAGGATGGCTTCAGCCAGCTGACTTGGGCATTGGTCTTGTCCTAGCCACCAAGGCAGCTAGGAGGGGTACTCTCACAACCTTCTCTCTCTTCTTAGCATTGCATACTCCCATGGATGTGTCTAGGAAGTGGGGCAGATTAACAGAGAGCATATTTTCAGCTTCTACATAGAGCAGACAAGAGCTTGAATTCCACCAAGACTAAGAGACTGAAGGGTTTCTCCCAGGTGTCAGAAGAATGAGTACTGTTGAAAGTCAAGGGGAAGAATAAAAGGTCACCACTTGCACACCTGGAGGACTTAGTATCTTTGGGGTACCCTGGTGTGGACAGGCCACCTGTCTTTCCATCTAGCAAGGAGGTGCATATTTATTATACTGGGTATTTTAAAGAGGGGGGAAAAACAGGTACCAAGGCATCATGTCCACCAGCTTAGCTGGAGTTCTCAACTGCCCAGATGAGAGGTATCAGAGGAATTTTCATGTCACCTTTGTGCCACTTCTGCCGCCGGGGTTGTGATGATCAGCTGGAGGAAGGGTTGTGGGACTGTATCACCATTAATCTGTCTGTCTCGGGCTGATTGAATCTCTGGCTTTCTCTGACCTCACTAAGTTCAGTGGCTGGCCATGCTGGATGTAGGTACTCAGCCCAAATCACCTGTATCAGGCATGGTTGGAAATTCCTGGAAAGAGAATCATTAGGATCTTTAAACACAAGCAAGGAGGGCTCAGGAGATACTTCCTGAGGCTTCCTGTCCAACTAAACCAGTCAGCTTGTTCTAGGCCACTGAGAGACTGCTTTAAAAATATAACAAAAAAGGTGAACAGTATCTGAAAAAAATGACATCTGAAATTGTCCTCTGCCTTTCCCCACAACACACACACCTGCACACATAGGAACATACACATTTTTTTTTTAAAGACACCAAGGATAGTCTTGGTGTACCTTGCTTATTCTGGTCAGGCATGCTGATATATGACAAGTACCTTCCCTTAAAAGCCCCAAGCAGAAATGCCCTGGTTCCTTCCTGAATGACTCCCCTCCTTAA
Source organism: Psammomys obesus (assembly GCF_907164565.1). Taxonomy (NCBI): domain Eukaryota; kingdom Metazoa; phylum Chordata; class Mammalia; order Rodentia; family Muridae; genus Psammomys; species Psammomys obesus. Next base: position 1,334,577 of record NW_026586173.1, on the reverse strand, counting down.
CTATGATCCTACTTTTTGGGTTGCAAACCTCAGTAAGAAAAAGACTCAATGATACCAAAGGTCAAATTACAGCCTGGGAAAAGACTACCCAGATCAGAACATAAAACCCTGTCCAGTTCCCAGCAGCTTCTTCATGTCTCATTTCCACACCTAATTGGCATCGCTTGAGAATTTCCAAGCAATCTGTAGTGATTACAGTCTTTTAGATAGAGATCAGTATTCTGAGGTGATAGCTAGGAAAACCGTGGCACCAGAAGCTACCTCAGCAACTCCTCGTCATTCAAGAATCAGACAGGTATCTTAATGATTTTCTACAAATGGCTTAAGCATCAAAACATTGCATTTCCTAGTGTTTATTCAGTTTTGCTTCTGGAATTTATCTCACTAGAAATGTAAATAATCTTTTCCATTCACAAATAGTCAAAACCCACCTAAATAAAAATCTGCTTTTTAAAGGAGGATGACAACAAGGAGCCACTAAAGGAGACAAATCCAGCATGCCGTGTGTGGTGGGTGACAAGCAAAAGGAAGATTAAAAGTGATGCTCAGTTAATGTGTCATATCCCACATCCTGGAAAACCCTTTGGCACCACTGTCAAGGAGCTGACCTCACTAGATGGGAAAGAGCATGAGGGACCACAGCGGGGGGCTCTGTGCATTTCTGAGTGTGGTTTCCTCAAACCATATACATCTGGTGGTCAATGGACCACTTATCCTCTCTTGCGGAGTTCCTACTGTTTCTTGGATGCCACTCTGGGTTCCAAGAAATATTATTTTTATGATATCAGTGCTCTGATAAATAAACTGGGCCCCTTTTTTAGTCTGTGTAATTTTTCTAACCAGGAATGTGGCCAGAATATTCTCCGCTTGACATTTTACAAGCCAGAAAAAGCGCTGCAGTCCTACTCTCAGTGAACTCAGTGACAATTCAGTACCTGAATGAGCAAAGGAAAAAAAAAAAAAAAAGAAAAACGGAAGCTTTTTGTAGTTTGATACCTTTTGAAAATCACATTCATTTAGATGATAGTAGGACTGGGAAGACTTTTTGAGGCTCTGGAAGGCTTACCATGTGCTTGGGGAAAAAGGAAGGATAAAGACTTTTACTGTTGGTTACTTTGTGTCTGATTGTCTTCCAACCCTATAGGTTACAACTAACTGACACAGCTGCATTCTGTGACCTCATGCTTACCTGTCAGTATACCATCAATTAGAGGAGTAAACAGGGTGTGAGTATGAAGAGCAGAGTATCCGGAGTAGAATTACCTTGTTAAGGATGCTTAAAATATTGTTTAATTTAGTTTGTTTGTTTATTACAATTTATTCAGTTTCTATCCCTGCTGTAGCCCCCTCCCTCATCTTCTACCCACCCTCTCTCTTCTCCCCCTCTGCCCTTCCCCTATTCCCCTGATAAGGGAGGACCTCCTCCCCTTCTATCTGACCCTAGCCTATCAGGTCTCAAGGCTACCTGCATTGTCTTTCTCTGTGGCCTGGTAAGACTGTACCCCCATGGGGGGGGGGGGGAGGATGATCAAAGTGCCGGCCACTGAGTTCATGTCAGAGACAGTCCCTGTACTCCTTTTTAGGGAACCCATTTGGAAACTGAGCAGCCTATGGGCTTCCTCTGAACAGGAGGTCTAGGTCCTCTCCCTGCACAGTCCTTGGTTGATTCATCAGTCTTTGCAGGACCCCCTGGGCCCAGGTATTTTGGCTCTGTTGTTCTCCTTGTGGAGTTCCCACCCCTCCAGGTCTTTCTGTCTCTCTCGTCTTCCATAAGGTTTCCTGCACTCTGCCCAAAGTTTGACTACGAGTCTCAGTATCTCCTTCGATACCCTGGTGAGTAGAGTCTTTCAGAGGTCCTCTGTGGAAGGCTCCTGTCCTGTTCCTTGTCTTCTTCCAATGTCTATCCTGTTTGCCCTTCTGAGTGAGGTTTCAGCTTCTTCACTAGGGTCCTCCTTTTCATTTAGCTTCTTTAGGACTATAGATTTTAGTATGATTATCCTATATTATATGTCTAATATCTACTTATAAGTGAGTATATACCATATGTTTCTTTCTGCTTCTGGGATACCTCATTCAGGATAATCTTTTCTAGTTCCCACCATTTGTCTGCAAATTTCATGAGTTCCTTGTTTTTAATTTCTGAGTAGTGTTCCATTTTGTAAACGTACCACCCCACTTTCTATATTCCTTCCTCCGTTAAGGGACATATAGGTTGTTTCCAGATTCTGGCTATCACAAATAAACCTGCTATGAACATTGTTGAGCAAATGTCTTTATTGAGTGGTGGGGCTGGGTACTTAAAATCTTGATGAGGGAGATTTCTTGAAGGGCCTTAGATGGTTTCAAGGAGACTGTATTTCCTACTTAGACCTGTAGGTGGCAGTGCCAATTTAGGGTAGCTTGGCTGTTCTGTGCCCGGTAGGGGTAATCATGAGGGTAGGGTAAAATATTAATTATGCTAAGTGGTCTTACTCATATTGCTTTATCTTAACCCAGGTGGATTCTCTCATTTATCACATCAATAGAAAACTGAGCATCTCCTTATTGGCTTTTCTGGAACTCCCTGCCATTTTGCCTTTGCTGGAACTGTCTGCTGCTCAGTGCATGGGTGAGACCCAGCACCTTGTGAGGGCACAAAGTATGGGGAAGGCAGGGGAGGGAGGAGCAAACACCGACAGGCCCTAAACTGCCTGCTTCCTCTACACTGGAACCTGGGAAGCATCCATCTCTTGCTTGGAAGTGTTGCAAAAAATGAGCTGTATGGTCAAGTGTCTCCTAGGTTAGGCGCCACAGATGGGATTGCTATTGACAGTGGCACAAGGAACCTCATGACACCATCTCAGCTCATGGAGCTACTTTTAAAACTACCTACATGTCTTTATTCCATGGCTTCATTGTCCTTGAACATGCCTCTTTTGAGTATTTCTGGTGTTGCTATGAGCCTGCTTGATTTGTCCTAAACAGGCACCATTGTCACCTTCCTAGCATCCACCCTGTCAGCACCCATGTCTCTCTCCTCCCTGGTCACACCTACCTAGTTTCCCATGCTCCCTTCGACTCCCCCATTTCTTGTAGCTTTCTCTACCTCTCCTGAAGCTCTGCTAGAATTCTACATTTACCAGTACATTACCTGTGCCTGCCACACCGCACAGACCTGCCCAGACCTTCTGCCCATAAAAAGCCCCTTCCGTTGAAGAGCAGCAGCCCTGAAACCTGCGTTAGCATTCCCTGTGGGCAAAGAAGACATTTAGTATATGTTTATGGGGTAATGAATAAGTGAACAATTCCCAACTCCTCACCTCTTGCCCACACCAACCTTTTTTTTTTCTTCACCGAAAGTGCATGTGCGATCTGGTCAGGAGTTGGTGCACACCTTTAATCCCAGCTTTTGGAAGACAGAGACAGACAGATCTCTATGAGTTCGAGCCAGCCTGGTCTATACAGTGAGTTCCAGAATAACCAGAGCCAGAGCTACACAAAGAAAACCTGTCTCAAAAAACCAAACTAAAGAAAACAAAACAAAAATGAAGAAAGAACGAAAAAAAGAATGAACAGAAAAAAAGGAAGGAAGGAATGTGTTTGGGGGCACCTGAGCACCTTCCTTCTGAGGTCTACTAGAGGCTAAAGCAGGGTTTCACAGATGAGGGAACCAAATCTGAGAGGTACAGTCTCTCTGCTAGTATCACACAGCAAACTTTATGTCAGGCTAGAGATGGGAACTTCCACTTTCTTCCCTGACACCCATTTCCATCAAGACTTCCATCCCTACTGTGTGTGTGTGTGTGTGTGTGTGTGTGGTTCCGGATCTGTAGGCTCCTCTGAGAGCCCACTCCAGGAATGCATGACATAAGGGGGGCATTGTAATTGATGGGCTAAATAAATGTAGACTGCTGCGTCTTCGTCGGAGACAAGCTTTCTTCAGGAGGGGCTTTACGAGTTTGATGGGGTGCTTGTAAACAGCAGCGATTTGAATAGTTTCTCCAGCACACTGTTACCATTTATATGTGGCCCATTTCATCTGTAATCTGCTTTTACAAGGCGCTGGTGAGCCTTTGATGGCAACAGCGAATGACCCAGGCGGCTTCCTTCCACATGTTCAAACTGAGAAGAAAATTTGGGAGGATCTAAGGTTCTCATCTCTGTAAACAACCCAGACCCATCGACTGAAATTGCCCATCTCCATCTAGACACTGAACTTCTGCTGCTGCTTCCCACTCTCTTCCTTTCCTGTTTGCCATTACCCTGCTCTGGTTATTGCCCGCATCTGGAGTGTGGCAGCTGCCCTGTAACGTGCAAGCTGCGGTATGTAATTTGGAGAACTCGAATACAAATATCTGTTAATTAAAAAAATGCAGGAGCATGTTTGTCAGCTTGTAATTATGTAAAGAGGAGTACCAACTCCCAAACTAATTAAAAAAAAAAAAACACAAAAATAACTTTACCAGCGACTTTACAAAAGATTCCACGTCTCTACATGGAGCCACTAACTTTCTTCAGGAATCCCAAAGCCCTTTGCAAATGCCTGAGGTGTCTTTAGGGGTGACAGGTTGGGTTAGTAGCATAAGTAGGAAAACAGGACTGGGGCGACAGTTTTGTGATCTGATTTTCTTGGATACCTTCTGATGATGAGACATAGGTTTTTCCCAGTCCAAGCACTGTTGACATGGGCAGGATAACGCCATCATGGAAAGTGTGGGAAGGCAGCCTATTTAGCTTCTTCCACTACAAGTCAGTAGTGCCCACTCCCTCATTGGTTGTGACACACAAAAATGCCTCATGGAACTAAATTGCCCTCAGGTGAGGACCCCTGTCATTTTTATTTGCTGTATAATATGCATGGGTGGACATTCTGAGTTTATGACCCTGGCTGGGTACTGGCTTTTCTCCATGTTTGTCTCCTCATCTCCCACATGGACGTGATAAATCCCACAATGGCATTTCACGGGGTTGCCATGAAGATCAAATAAGATGTGGAAGATTTCAAGCACAGGAAAGGACATTTGGAAGGTGAGGTTTTTGGCCCTGCTCCTGGAAAACAGCCTGGCGACTTTGACTTTGGGAGCATGGTGCTTTCTAGCTCCCTGGAGAGGCAGTTAGAATTACCTTTGCACATGGCCAAAGAACACAGAGGAAAGGCATGCTGCACAGGAAAAGCTAAGGGAGAGAAAATATTCTACAGACACAAAAGACAAGACTGAATGAGGGGCTTAGCCTCCCCTCCAGGGAGACAGGGTATCCAAGCTAGTCTGCTGCTATTAGTTTGTGTAAAAGGGCATTCTAGGTTCACGTTTCATAATTTTAAAGACTTTTTACTGTATCAAAATATCACATTGTATCCCAAAACATGCATTATTATTATAAGTTAAAAAAAAGTTTAGAAATCTCATAAGTTAGGAGCACTGGCTGCTTTTCTGGAGGACCTGGATTTGGCTTCCAGCCCCCATGGTAGCTCACAACCATCTGTAACTCCAGTTCCAGGGAATTCCCAAGCCCTTTTCTGGCTTTTGCAGGTACCAGACTTGTATGTGGAAACACATATATTTAGGCAGGCAAGAAAGACAGCTAAATACATAAAAATAGTAAAACACAATAATATTTTTCCTTTTAATTATTTTTAAATTTATTTTTAATTTATATCTTCACCTTTAATCCCGATAATACAGTATTTTTTCATGAAAGAGTAAAGAAGTTGTTAGTTGTCTGAGAAGGCAGGTGATATCTTGAGAAGATGGCTTTTCAGTGATCTTCTAGCTCAAGAATTCTGAGGCTTCAAGCCAGTCCTACCCTTACCTAATTAGGTTTTGGTGTTCAACATTCATTAATAACCATAGCTATCACTTTTGGAGGATTTTCTATCCAGAACATAAGTTGATCAGTTCCTATTTGTTATCTAATCTTCTCCACAGGTCTATAAAGTATGTGTGTTCCTATTTTGCAGATGTGAAAGCTGACACACATAAAGCTGACACACATGTCACCTGCCTCAGAAAACATGTCATTATGTCAGCAAAGCAGATAAAGAGAAGGGTCTGAAGACTCAGAGATTCCAGGGCCATAGAGAGCAGGTCCACCTCACTAAAGCCATTGAGCTTTAGGAGAGACAGAGTTCATTTGTTGGGTGAAACATTGGGGTCCCCTGGTCCACACTCCCTCAGCCTCAAGTGTGAAGGCCAAAAGGTTTATAACAGTTTGAGAGATTCCTACATTGCGGACAAAAAAAAAAAAAAAAAAGACAGGCAGGCAAAGCTGACAGCCTGAGTGTTGCATATACAATCAATACATCCAAGACAACAGTTTCTGCAGAAGAGCGCCTCGCTTATTCAAGTCCCCTAGAGACGTACACTGCTCTGACAGTCACAGAAATCCTGACCTGATACAGATCTTTCATCTTCAGCTGGCTTCCCAGCTTTTTTATTTTGTATTATTAAATATTAAACCCTATAAACAGGTTCATTTGGCTGTCCATATTGCCCGTCAGATTGCCCTTTTGTAAGTATTTCTAGAGGTACTGGCATGCCTTGCTTCCCTGGGCAACGACTGCAAGCTCCAAATCTTACTGTAGGATGAAACGAGCCCTACCAAAGGACTCCTCAGTCCCCCTTTTCAGAACCTGGCATTAGTTCTGGAGTTACGTCTCTCCAAGTCAAATTGTTTGCTTTGAACATGCTAGTCATGCTATTACGATTATTTCTTTCCTGCATCAGATTTAAAGCCTGTTGAAATAATTTTTAAAACTCAAATTTTGAAAGGTGAGCCCTATCCCCTCAAAACTCTAGTGTGTGAATTTCACAAACCACACATTCCTGCTCCTGACTTGATATCCAGCAAGCATCCAAGTCTTACCCCTGTTCCCCCCTGTCATTTGCTGTTTCTCTGGAATTGCTCATTATTTCCTAATATTGAATATCCAGAGAAAAACATAATTAGAGCAGCATGATACATGGGGAAATAATGTAATGAAGGCAGAAGGAAATAAGATCATTGAGCAGGCTGATGTTTCGATTGTCCAGGGCTCTGTCCTCTCCAATAGCAGAGAGAACAGAAACTTGGGAATACCTGATGGTAACATAATTGCATCGATGCATCCAGCTGTGAATGACTTTGGTGTTTTTTATTTCAAAACGTTTCTAAGTCTCAGCACTCCAGGACCCCATAGTAAAAGACAAGGACCTCGTGAGTATTGGAATCTAGTAACTACTGTTCAACAGAACAATAGACCAGGAACTGTTTCCTCCCAGTGACTTTGACCTAACCATCGATGTACTATCACTTAAGAGTTGAGTGCTAATGTTCAAAAATAAAATTTATGATGTCTGAACATTCAAATCATCCCTGAATAATCAATACAGATGACCATCCCACATAGGTTTGTTGATAATGGGTAATAAATTAACTAAATAAACTCATTCAAGTGGGTTTATCATTTTACCAGGGAATTTAATCAAGACACTCTCCTCTTAGATCTTTGTTAGCTTCTCTGACACCCATCGCAAAGCATCTTTATGGCCTATGCTGTGCTTCCTGTGGCCTGGGCAAAATTATTAACCTTTTCTTGACTTCAAGGATTAAGATGTTGAGTGGGGAGAGCAACATGTTTAAACATCTGGCAGAGGGTGAGGCACTTTAATGAGGGTTTGAAAAAGACTTTGAACATGAAGTGCTTATGTTAATATTGCTTTCCAATGCCCTAGACAGTCTAATAAAATGGCATCTTAATCTATGTCACAGCTAATTCATTTTGGAACTGAGTCTACCATATACAGATTTCAGTGTGGGGGTCACTGTGAAGATTTCTTTGCCTTGGCAGCAAATATTGACCTGAGTTTCCATCAATATTTACCTTTTGAGTCAATAAATCTGTGTTGACCTTGATAAAAAGTCAACATTTCCACCACATCTCAAAGTCTTCCTCATCTGTGCAGTCTGTCACTTAACTCTGTTCTAATAAGTCTTTATTTACAGGGGTTATGACACAGCTGTTGGCATGCCCTCAAGGGTGAATCTGCAGGGTGTGTCCTTAGGAATTTGTGTAGAAATGCTGAAGTGAGAATATCATAGTGCGTCTAAGTGAATTTTTCATACTATGTTCTTATACTCTCTTCCCCCAGGAAGGGGCTTTCTCAGAGGTTCTTTCTACTTACTGTAGCATAAAATGCCAAGCAGGCAAACTGCTATCAGAGCTGTCAAATTGGACAGAGGCAAGAAAGAAGTTATGTCCAACTTGTGTATAGAAATAAGACACTGAACCCTAATCTGGCCATCCTGTGGTCATCAGTAATGCTCTTCATAACTAGACCATGCATGGTTCCGAACCACAAATGCCAAATGGATTCTGCTGGTTTACAGGCAGATTGTATCACTCTATAATTGTTTGTTTATTGAATAGTTATTTGAGAAACTGTTCTCTGCCTGACTTTGAAATGCATTATATTCCCTTTTGCACAAATAAAATTATTCTCTCTTCAGAATCCTATCATTGCCCAACAAACTTGTTAGAAGTTGAGAATCTAAAAAGGCATAGTCAGGCTCCTAGTGCTAAAGGGACATCCTATATTAGACAGATACAGTTAAGTTGCATCTTCATTTGTTCTATATCTCTATACACACAAAGTCTTACGCACATACTATTTTCATATGCACAAGACAGGTTGGGAAACGGCCCATTTCAGTCACTTCCAGCCATTTGCAAACATTCTACAAGCATCATGTCATTTGTGGCTACTGGGGACTAGTCAAGGAGGTTGTATTGGTTGAAGACATAAGAAATGTGTACCCAATAGTGGAACTACCCACCTTGGGGGATATATGGAGAAGAAGGGGGACAAGGACAGTTGGGAAATGCCAAATCAATAGCACAGCTGCTGTGTTCATCATGTTTTGTCTTTGGGGTTTGAATTTAATTGCTCTCTATATAGATTCTACTAGAAAGAATGGTTCATCACAAAACATTTTGCTTAGAAATGTTGCATAGATAAACAGATTTCTAGAGTAAATGTATGTAAAACTCAAAACCCTGCCCAACACTCCTGTATGATAAATGAGGCTTTTTTATGCATTTCCCATTGATTTATCTGCTTTTAATGGGCCCATTTGCAAGCAGCAGTGCATCCAAACTCTAAAGGATGGTGTGTGTGTGTGTATGTGTGCGTGTGCGTGCGTGTGTGTGTGTGTGTGTGTGTGTGTGTGTGTGTTTAGTGAAGAATGATAAAGAGAAGGCTGGCACTTTATTTATTTCAGGAAACTGTTAGAAGGCTGACCCTCTCCAACAACTTCCTATTATTTTATCAGCACTATCAGCAATTCAGTCCTAAAAACTCATTTTTCATTTGCTTAGATATTTCCAAACAGTTCAGAAAAAAAAAAATACACTGATGAGATGGAAAGGAAGGGGCTGGCTCTAGAGTGACACTCAAGTTGGGTCCATTCTGTCTGAACTTTTAGCTTCATCGTCAGCTTTCTGTGCACAATTTGCAGGGCATTGTGAGCTGCATCTTTTCCAAACCACAGCCAGCTCAGCATTTCAGGCTCTGGACGGTTGGCAGCTGCCTGGAACCATGATTCCAATCAAATCCATCTTCATGACTTAGATTAATTGAGCTCCAGGAGTTTTGCTCTGTTTTGGTCCTTTGACCCGAAGCCTTGAGATCGCAGGCAGTGAGTGATCTGACAGTGAAGAACTTAAATATACTCATGGGACTCCTTAGAAAGACTGGGCTTGCCTTAGTCCTTGGCTGGATTTCTGAAAACAACAACCAGAAAAGCAAAACCAGACAAACAAACCGACCAGAATCTCTTCCAACAGTTCATCCTGGCCCACAGGGGGTCGTTAGATGTTAGCTACCCTTCTTTGAAGAGACTTGTTTGCTTCTGTTTCCTCACTTCAAATTTAATCAAGGAGAATTTGCCTTTTATTTATTTCTGAAACCAAATTAACTTCTCTTTCTATTTCTTGTCTCCTGAGTCAGGCTAAGTTTCCCTTATAGGCTCTGCCTCCTTCCTGACACCCCACAGATCACCAAACAAACATCATTCATTCATCAAGTCATTCCTTCAGGAATCAGCTATTATTAAGTATTTGCTGTTTGCCAACCTCACAGCCTGAAAGTGAAGGGTTGAAAGAATGGGTCCCTGGTAATTTCTACACAGAACAAGTACAGAAACAGACCTCAAAAGGCAAGTTTCTGCCAACCTTGGTCATTAACTCTGTTGACAGGAGGAAGTCAAGAATGGCCTAAGGCTCTGAGAGTGGCTATAGTAAGGACTGTGTAGATTTGAGAGCAGTCAGAAGTGTGTATGTGTGGGAGGGGAGGTCGTCTATTCTAGAACTCCAGACTTCCAGTGGATTTATCAACATCAAGAGGTATGGCCCAACACTGGTACCTGAGTAGGAGGTGGGACATACTCTTCTGGGTAGGAGACAAGAATCAGCTGGGTATTGATGATGTCATTGTCTTCTTCAGACAAGAAGAATGAGGAAGACTTCTGAGATACCCAAAGGAGGGATACCAAGATAATGGTTGACTATGGGATTGGCATTTCTGAAGTGATCTGGAACTAATGATAAAGTTTGGAATTTTGTGAAATACAACTGATTATTGGAAGGCTGGATGGATGGCTCAGCTGTCAAATGCCAAGGCTATACAGCCAAGAAGACAAAACTGGTTGTTAGAGTCATGGTGGCCAGTAATATTCATTACTCAAGTGCAGTGTGAAAAGTAAAGAGAAAAATGTCAAGAGAAAGCCACAATAAAAAATTAACATTTGGAGATAAATGAAACCAATCGTGTGTGTGTGTGTGTGTGTGTGTGTGTGTGTGTGTGTGTACACATGTGTGTTTAATACAGAGGGGGTCATATAAGATAGATTGGCTGGTTGATCAATAGGTGAATGGATGGATGGATGGATGGATGGATGGATGGATGGATGGATGGATGGACAAACAGATAGGCAGATAGATAATAAATAGATGGTAGAGATTTATTATAAGGAATTGGCTTATAAGTGAATAATTGAATATGGAGACTAAAATGCCCAAACACTGAATAGCTGGAAACTAGAGACATAGGAGAGATTATGTTTTCTGAGCCTTCATTTGAACCTCAAGAAGAGCCGATATTTACAGTAAAGGAAAGATGAGTGTCCATGCTCACGGCAGTCAGACAGGAGGCCTTCCCTCTGAATGAAGACAAGGAAGGACTGAGAGACAGGGCTCAGTCCTTTGTCTCACTCAAGCCTTCACCTGTTTAGACACTGTTTGGAAACACCAAGAAGACAATCTCTTTCAATCTACTGATTGAAATGCTGATCTTATCCAGAATAGCCTCACTGAGATACCAGGAAAAGTCTATCTAGATATCTGTGAACTAGTCAAGTCCATATATAAAATTAAGCACCACTAGGGCTAGGCAGTGGAGAAAGAAGAGATGCAGAAGGCAGTAGAAAAAAAAAGTAAAAGAAATATCTCACGTGTGTGGATAACCATCTAACCCATCTTAACCACCCTTTTCTGGAAAAGTTCCGTATATGTGAAGCTGTATGTGTTTTAACATAATGAAGCTGAAAAGCCATGCGAGAACCACGGTAAGAAGTACTATAGGTATGTTCACAGGTGAACTGTCTTATACCATCAAGCTTGATGAAAAAGCTAGGCAAGCCCACTGATAAACTGGGACACAGTGTAGACACGCCTTTGGGGTAGGAACAGGGACTGATAAGTTCTGGTTATGGCCACACAAGTCAGAGTGCCTTTGTTAACTGAAGTCACTTACAAGGCCAGGGGAGAAAGAGCCAATGAGCCAGGAGGTGGGAGGTGGGGCCAGATGGAAGAAATTCCTACAGATGCTTGCCCAAAGTCAGATGGATAGCATCGCAGTGGAGATCCGGGCCACAAAAACTCATTTAGGGTCTGGCTTCCCCTAGGAACATCCCAGTGCTTCCAGCTTTCTTTGTGCGTGATCAATGTTCACAATCACACAATTATTCTTTCCTAGTCATACTCCCAGATGTCTCTAGGTTTCATTATTTTTTTAGCTTTTTATTGCTGTTTTTGTGAATTTCATATCATGCACCCCAATCCCACTCATCTTCCCTTCCCTCCATACCTACCTTCTGCCCTTGCAACCTCTTCCCAGAAAGAAAACAAAAACTAAAGATAAAAAAAAAGCCAACAACAAAGAAAACAAAACATAAACTTGCCATGGAAGCTGCAGTGTGTCACACAGGATACCCTTTTGCCCAAGCAGCTTTACTTGCAAATGTTCTTGTAATGAATCATTGCTCTGGTTTCGGCCTCTGGCTTCTGCTACAGCATCAATACTGGATCTTTGTCAGAACTCCTCTTGGATATCCTATTGCCCTGTGTCATAGAGATCCTGCCACTTTGGCTCTGCAGGACAAGCCTTCTTATGTACTCCAGTGGATCATAGGTGGGGTAGATGTTGGGGTGAACCAACTCAAAGCACTGGATCTGGGCCTGGGTGGTAGCTCATTGGTCAGCTCTCCAGCTCTCCTTTGCCTGTGCCACAAGGACCAGCTCTCCTGCTTTTCCTGAGCAAGGGACAGGGGCAGCTTTCCTGCCTACAGCAGCTAGCAAGCATGTAGAGAACAGCTCTCCCAAGCTAATGTCACCAGGGCCAGCTCCCCAGCACTGCCCTAGTGACGGAAAGGGGCAGGGCCAGCTCTGCTCAGCCCTAGGACATCAACATGGCCCTAGGCAGCATCCCAGACTAGGGACATCCACATGGCCGTTGGTGTTAATATGGTCCATAGAAACAAACCCCCACTTCTTCAGGACCATGGACACAGACATGGACCTCGGTGGAAGCATGGGCCAGGACTTCACCGTGGTCTCAGGTGGCAGTCCTTATCTCTCACATCAGGCTGTCCCTCACCATCCTTGCATTTCCAGTCACACCTCTTCACAGTGCAAAAACCTTTCTGCTTCTCTTTCTCTCCTGCCCCTCCACCACTTACTTGTCCGCTAGTGGGGTGCCACCCACTTTCTCTGTGGGCCACAGCCGGGCCTCTGGGTATCTACTGCAGACCCTTGGGAACTTCTGTGCTAGCGGGCCTCATTATTAGTATGCTAAACTTCTAAACTGCAGCCACTAGAAGGAGTCAGCTAGCATCTGCTGAGGGGCCAGCGCTATGTTCCCAACATACTATCTTTTGCCTGCTGGCCTTACAGAGGCACCAACAAAACCACGGTATCAAAATACATTAGATCATAAGAACCTGCCAGACATGGGTGACAATAAAAGGTCTCCAGTTTTCGTTTGCCTTGTGCACTGCAAATTCATACACAAGTGAACATTACAGCTGCTGAGAGGGAGAACAGCCTTCTGAGATACGTGACACTGCCCATTGAACAAAGAAGGAATCTGACGGTTTTCTGGAAAATGGTAATGGCTGATACCAAATGCCGGTCTCTATATATTGATCTAATAGTACCCAGTCCTTCACATACATGCCCTCCTGGGCATAGCTCAAGGCAGGTTGGCCTCAGATGTCCTTCCTGTTTCAGCACAAGTCAATACTGCTCAGCTAGAAGTCCTCTGCCCACACCAGGGCCAATCTGCTTCACAGAGACTTCCTTCATCCAAGAACTTGTGAGTTGTCAATGTGTCAGCCTTTCTTTGTAGCCTGGGTTCTTCTTTATGCTGGGAAATCACTAACTGATAGGGCTAAAGACTCTTTTCTCAGGTATGCTGAGCATCAGATAGATTCACTCTGAGTTCTCACTTTCCCCTGGCAACCCGTGATAAAAATTTAAATATTAATGCTTGACAATTAATCTCTGATTGGAAAGAATTGCATATACCGTATGTGTTACCTCTGGACACTCCAATTTCCAATCTGCACAATGAAGATAGCATCCTGAAAACAGGATGTAATCATCAATTAGCAATGTTCCACAGGACAGATAGATCTGCAGTAGTGAGAAGCTTTCCCCACCTGAGCAATGGGTGATTCTAAGCAGCAAGACTGGCAGAGGAAGTATAAAGATGAGCTATCCGGCTTCATATTAAGTAGCTGAGGATGGAAGTTGGAATGGCAATGTCCATGAAGCTTGAGCATCTTTCATCCTCACTATCTTCTTAGGGCTGATCTCTGTGTTCTTTTGGCATATGCTCCAGCAAAAGGTTTTGACGGAAGCCCAGTAGGGACATGACACAAAAGGTTGACTCTGGCTCCTTCCAGGAAGACTTCGTTTGCTGGAAGAAGTGGGAGGTAGAACGCTTACTTGCCATGCAAAAAGGCCCTAGGTTTGTACCACCAAGAAACAGAAGCTGAAAGCGTGCGCTACCAGTAACATTGGTTCCTATGTCAAGAACGTACCTGAGAGACGTGTGTGTGAGTACAAATTCTTACAGTGATGGGTAAGAATCCTGGGCCTGTTCTTCTGTCTTTGTGTCGCCAAGAGGGTGACAACTAGAAGTGTCAGGCAACAGTTGTAAAAAGTTCTTGTAGATCCTTGGCGAGAGGTCGTTGGACCAGAACAGTGCTTTGTGATTTCTTATTATATTTAATGGAAAATTGAAGCACTCAGATATTTCAAAAGTGTAATTTGTTCTGATGGGTAGACCGACAGTGGTTTGAGCTGCTTCACCAGGGACGAGGCAAGAAAATAAATAAATAAATTAAACAAATTAATGACTGTGACGCATTCCAGGGGAAAGAAAATGCAGTTGATAATCCACCCCAACTCTGGTCCCAAACAAAAATCATCATTTTTATTGTAGTCACATCTCCTTGGGCTGCTGCTTCTTGTGAGTATTTTTAAAGAAAACTTCCCCTCCAGTCGTTTTCTTTGGCCCAATAAGCACAGTTGCTAATTTTCTCTCATTTGGAGATTTCCCCCCTGGAACCATATGCCATTAAAATGCTTAGACATGTGGAAATGGACTGATGAAGATATGAGGAGACAGGGAGTTTCAGATGAGGAGAGACTTTGTCAGACAGATGATTCTGACATCAGATTCCCTAACTGAAAGAGAAAGATCCTGCCACCTACGGAAGGGGGAAATGAGGGAGGGACTTGTATCTAGTCTCTGGGATGGTCCAGCAGTCAGTGAGAGAGAGATGGAGGGAGGAAGGCTTTGTGTTCGCATGCACCGTTCCATTCCGTATCTAGCATTTATCGAGTGCGTATAGATTGAATGAGCGAATGAATGAGTGAGTGAACAATATGGACAAGTGGCTGAAACAGTGTAGGGGAAAGTGAGGCAGGGGGCTCATCCACTGGTGGCTGTTCTTAGCCCCTGACAACAGAGGACAAGCCTGAGTGTACAGCAGGTGGGCTTTGGCATGAGTTTCTAGTGGCGGTATGGTCTCGGAGCCCCGTGGCCCCTTCTTCAGAAAGCATTTCTCATTTGCATTTATTTGTGCAATTACTCAGCTCATGCTTCCATGGAGATATTCAAAATATTTAAGAATTGATATTTTCATAGCTCCTTCTAATCAGAACAGATGACATTTTGCAATCCTCAGCAATGAAGCCCCCAGCACCATGGTTCAGAACAGCCCTGATGAACTCTCTCAGGAGAGTGAAACATTCTGGGAGTGCACATGACCTTTGTCTTTACACCTTGTCAAAGCACCTAACGCAGGGCTATGGGCTAAGTCAAACTCCTTACTTTAGTCACTGGGCAGAGTATCTACTCAATAAACACACTCGGCCTTCCTTACTGTTGTGCTCTGTATCCATGGACTCAGCCAGCCATGGCTAGAAAATGTTTGTGAGGAAACAGTTCTGTCTATAATGAATATATATGGATGTTTTCCTCTTGGCCATTATTCCATGAACAGTATAATATAATGATTTCGCTAGGACTAAGATTGTCTTAGGTATTATCAGTAACCTAGTCATGATTCCAAGTGTGTGCAGTGGTGTTTTTAAGCTATAAATGAACACTAGCTTTTCATAGAAGATGTAAGCACTGGGGGAGTCCTAGAGCCAATCTGCTTAGGGTGCGTAAGAGCTGGCTGCTGATATATAGACTGGGAAATGAATGGTGTAAAGATGGAATGATCCGGAGTGGGGTGAAATGAAATGTGTCAGGGAATGTTATTCTCCCCAGATACTATCCTACCCAAACTATGGGGTGACTTGCCTTCCTTCTGGGGCCAGATGAGTCTCTCCTAGGACTTCAGTGTGCTGGAAAGCGGGGGCCGGTGCAGACACTGGGTCCACAGGCATCCAAGGCACTTCCTCCAGAGCCTTCTCTGGCTCGGCAAAGTCAATCTGTTAATGCTCTCCAGCCTCCTTCTCTTTGTTAGGGAGCCCAGTGTATTAATTAAAAACTGCAGGCAGCTGTAAGTATCTCCAGAACAAGGATTAAGCCAGCTTTCTGTCAATTGCTTTCAAAGCCATTGCTATTTGCTAGAGCAATGCTTTCTTTAGGGGTTAAAGCAACTTGCTTTTCACTTTTCTATCTCTTCCATTACCACATCACCCTGCTGGCCCCTTCCCCTGATCTGTGCTTTAAATCGACTGCAAAAGGAAGGCCGTGTGCAAACGGCACAGCAGTCCCCTTCAGATAGACACACACGTCCTCAAGCAGAGCCAGCACAGGAGAGGCCCAGGCCCCGATACTTTGACCAATCTCTCACCCTCAGTTTTGTTAAAGTATTATTAGTCAGTGCTTAGGTGTACCAATGACAGTGAGAGGGAGATAGAGTTTCATTCTACATAACCCATTTTGGTTCATTCTTATTTTCGCTTCTGTGGCCTAAGAGTTGCTCCAGGAGAGAAAGGTATACTTGCCATGACAAAAAAACAAAAAAGAAAGAAAGAATGGACAGAACACAGGTAGGCCTGCAGGGGTAAGCCAGGGACTCTACAGAGGTGAAGCCTGCCGTGGTCAATCCTCAATAAGTGATGACTGTTAAGACAAAGTACCTGCCAGGTTCTACTTTAAGGGCTCTGCCCAGGTTGGAAGACAACACTGTGAATCAAGCCATGCCGTTTTTAAGGCTTGTGCAGGTTGGCTTGCGGCCTGGGTCATGGACAGGCAGGGCTGTGCACTCTATGTCATTCCTGGCCCATATATAAGCTGGAAAAGGACATGGTAGGAGGGAGGTGAACGACTACAAAGGCAGGGCGTAATTAAACATCTCAGAGATCCCAGAAAATTTGTAATTTACAGATCTTTCATGTTATCAGCACTGAATATTAAGTAAATCAATAAATTCTCCATTGAAGTGATAAATAATCAACAATAATAGCACAAAAATCAGTCTGAACTCAACTCTAATGTGACTATAAAGTAAAATGTCAAATCCAAAGCAGGCTTTATTTATTTATTCATTTTGAGGGCAAATGGGAACTGCCTAGACTCCCTCTCTAATAGTGAGTGTGAGCCGTTTGAGGTTGTCACTTCCAAGCTTACAATGACACCCTTGACACCTCACAGCACCCCCATTTGAAAGCCTGTGGAACTAACTGAATATGAAATAACCAAAGTCCTGTGTGCACCCACACGCACATACGCACTCAACGTGGCAGACGTGTCTTGTTGCTGTGCTACCCAGCAGTACCCTGTGAAAACAGCTCCAGCAAGGAAGGCAAGGGGAAGAGAAGAGATCTAAATCAGGATAACATAAATAAGCCTGTGGCAGGCAGAGAAACCCAAACATCTAATAACACCAGGGGAAAGTCACTGCAGAATTTATATAAAAACAGTATATCAGACAAGCCATGTGAGAGACCTTAGAGAGGCAGAAATCATGTGTGAGCACATACACACACACACACACACAAACACACACACACGCTCACACGCACACATCATCTCTTGTTTGCTATTGTGTGGTTTAAATGTTTAAGAATTATTCTTTTGTAAAAAATTGGAGGTCAATTTGATTATTTGCTGGCACCAATCAATCCCTTTTATCTGGCTATACTTGTAATCTCTTTTCTCTCCTCTCTCTCTCTGTCTCTCTCCCTTTCTCTCTCTCTCTCTCTCTCTCTCTCTCTCTCTCTCTCTCTCTGGGTACGTGTGCGAGTGTATGTATTATATCTGACCTATACTTGTAATTGTACATAAATAGTTCCATTGTGGCCTGTTCACACTTGCGTCTTTCATCTTCTTCTCTAGATTTTATTGTCAGAATGTTTAAGTCATAAACATAGGGTTGGGGAATTGACTGTCAGTAAAATGCTTTATGCTCCAGCTTGAGGACTTAAGTTTGTTAGAGTAAGGTTGGGGGTGGCAGTGCATGTCTGTGGCCCCAGTCCTGGGTAGACAGTGAAAGGAGGGTCCCTGGAGCTTGCTAGCCAGTCAGTCTAGCTAAAACAGTAAGCTCAAGGTCCAGTAAGAGACCCTACCTCAGAATACAACATGGAAAGCAACAGAGAAATCCACCCAGTGTTAACTTAGGGCCGCCGCAGCATACAGTTGCATACAGATGAAATTTATCATGAACAAAACTCAATTTTTCCTCATATTTCCTTTACTTCTCCAGACACCTTCCAGGATATGTAGGATAAGTAAACATGGATTTGTTCTGGCCAGTTTTTGTTCATGGTTGGCCTAGTTTGAAGCCGAATTTCTGCCCTTCTTTCCCTTTCCTCGGTCAACCGCTTCCTTCTTCCGGGTGAGTTCATTCTTCAGGACTGCAATAGCGGAATGGCAAGAATATCCAGGGAACTTCAGTCGGTCCCTGTAGCAGAACAAGGAGATCTGGGTGTGGCTAGAAGGTTTGCATCTCCTTCTGGTTGTATTGATTCCAGTGTCCCATCACCCATGACTGTACAGCTGTTTCAGACATAATGTCTGACCCGAGAGGGCAGTTAGTCACTACGGAAGGAGAGGGACACAAGCATGAGTTTCACACTGGGGCCTCAGCCTCACATTCTAGTGTCCCTCACCTGGTAACATCCTAGTCTTCTGTCCTGCCTCACTGGTAAATGGATCTACATCCCACTTCCAGCAGCAGCAGCTCCATGACTTCCTAGACGCTCAGCACTCACTCTACTCAGTAAGACACGATTCTGCATCTACTGAGTGCCGAGTGTGCTTCAGTGGGCCAGATGCTACAGGCAATAAACTGGAAAATGTAAAACATGGTTTCTGCCCCTCTGCAGCTTATGTTCTCATTAGAGAAAATTCAGAAATATGAAAATCCATTACTGAACACCCAGAACATCCCTCTTGATGCGCCACTTTGTTTTCGGCCTCGGCTCTCTTCTGTTTTAACTGAAAGTAAGGGGCACATGTGATTCCTCTCCTCCAAAATGATCTTACCATGGGTGTTTTACATCTGTGGTAGGCAGACAGCCAGATGCCCCCAGAGAAATGCTAACATTTAGATCTTGAATGTCTACCCACATGCTGAAGGGGTGGTCCCCAAGGCGGTTTTATTGGCATGTGGTAGAAGCTTTGAGCAGGAGGTCATAGGAAGGGGTCATTGGGAGCAGACCTTGGACATGGATTATGTAACTCAGAGCTTCTTCCCCACTCACTGTTTTGGTTTCTGGGCAATGTAGCAGGCAGTTTTTCTCTACCTACCATCGGCACCCTCCTCAGAGGCTTAAAAGCAATATGTCCACCCAACCATAGACTGGAACTTTTAAAGCATTGAACCAAAATAAACCTTTTCTCTTCATAAGTTGGTTATCACAAGTATTTTCTTACAGTGATAGAAAACTGACTAGCATAGAACATAGGAAAGTCTGACAGTTTCATTTGCTTCAAAACTTGTGAACACCAAGAGAATTTTTTTTTCTAAACTAGTTGTACAGCATTGAATTTTCTCCTACTTGAGAAAATTCTCTGGCCTCCTGGACCATGAATCTTTCCTCTAACCGGTCAAATATTGGCAATTCCCTCTCCTTTGGGAAGGTCAGTCTTTGTTCCTAGGTAGACCTGACTTTCAATCTCTTTAGTCACATTTTAGGTAAAGAAGTTTGAGTGCTGAATACAAATGAGATTCTTGAAAAAACATCCTAGCATGCCAGAGTTCCTAAGATAAGCATGCAGACAAGACTCATGGTTTCCCACCCAACCTTCATGCTGTGAGATGAGATGTTAAGAAAGAGGGAGGGAGGGAGAAAAGGAAGGGAAGGAAGGGGAGAGAGAGAGAGAGTGGCATAGTGGCATGGAACAGCACTGTTTGGCCAAAGTGTCCCCAGCAGTGCCTCACAAAGGCTATATCTTCTATGTGGAGGAGGAAAGTGAAAGTGTCTTGAAATATGCCAAGCATGAGTAAGGGCCTGAAGGCAGAAACAAGAATGAATGATGAGAAATTCATAGTGAAGGGAGAAGCCTTACCTGAGATGGACCATTTATGAGTCATGAAATTAGGTGACTAAATGGGGCCAGAGTCACAAAGACTTTAAGCACCAAACAATGCAAACAGTGGCAAGCAGTGTTGTTGTTATGGACATCAGACATCCTCTTATATTTTAAAGCTGAGAAATAATGTAATGCTTAGGATGAGATTTGTGGCCAGATGCCTTACATTCCTCTTGGGCACATTGCCTGATCTATCTTGGACCCCAAACACACTGTCATGCAGATTTCTTGGATTCTTTATTTTGCCTTGAATGTACACAGTAGAGAACTCAATGTGAGCTTGGCTGGTTGCTCTGAAGGAAAGGGCTGTGTTGTGTGTGCATCTGTTGATGCAACTGGTACCCAGACCATCTGTGGGTGGTTCCTGCCATTCTTAGCAACCTTCCTCTCTTGGAGAATGAAGGCATCTACGTTGAGTCACTTGGTGGCCACTGAATTTTATTTTTGGAAGGTGTCCTAGATACAGCAGGCTTCCTACTCACCATGCAGAAGAAAATGCCCTTTTAGAAGAGGATCCCTATTTGCCTGACAACAGCACTCTGCTACTGCAATCTCTCTTTTGTCAGAGGCTGAATGGGGAGATGCTAAGCCTTTGCTCTCTGCCTGCAAGAGCCCAGGGAAAACCTAAGCATCCTGGGGTGCTCCCAATCTGACTTACAGCTTTGTGTCACTCCAAGGGAAGTGAACCACCATTTCAATGTTTCAGAATAATCGGAATAGTAAAATTTAAGAGCTAGAAGGAACCAGAGATTCCAACAAATCACATCATTTCCTCTACAGCAGTTCCAATAAAGGGTCATTCTACACAGTCTTGCTAGCTTCCCCCACAAAGATTCCTAATTCATGGTGCCCAGGGAACTCATCATTATTGTGGAAACATTGAACTATGTATTGAGAGCTTACTGAAAAGCCATATGGGTCCAGCTGACTCATGTCTAAAAATTTGTTTTTAGGAATGAATGAATAAGTGAATATGGATAAATAAATGTATAGTATTCCTCTCTGTGTGCACCAGTAGAAAATCACTTAACAGTTTGAAAACTTGTTGGAGAATGCTAAATGTTAATATAGAAAACAAAGAATAGCCAACAGGTTTGCCCCTTGCTATGTGCCAGGGCTTTTCTAAAAACCTTCCATGTGTTGTTTCATACGTTCTTCACTAGGTCCTATGTGCTCTGTGAGGTATGTATATGTGTGCCTGGAGCACTTGGAAGTGAGTGCTTTAGAAATGTTGATGGGATGCTGGAGGTGCCTCTCTTCTCACACCTCTTCCACAAGGGCTCCTGAATTTCTCTGCTCTCAGATTCGATGCTGCTGAACTAATTTATTGGCCCAGGCCAGCCTTTTCCTCCCATCCAGGCAAACCTGACTGCCAGAGCAGGTGTGGGTTTTAGTGGGGCTTGGGGAGAAAGAAAGGAGGCACAGGGAAGTCCTTGAGGAAGAAAACGGAATCCCACTGGTCTATTAAATGTGTCTTTTTCTCAGATGCTTCTTCCTGGTTAGATGTTTCCCATGGCTTAGAAAACCTGAGTCCCCCAGAGCCAGCTTCTTCACTCAGCCCCAGAGCAGAGATAGCCCACCTTTTACCATGCTGCACTGTGAGGTGCAGGGTCTCTGCATGGCATTCTACTTCCTTTTAACTTTCAGCCTAGTCCTGACCCTGTCTGTGGTTGGGACAGGACTGAGAGCATGGAGGTTCTCAGTTGTACTAATCTCTTTCTATAAAGAAAGATGGGTTCATACAGTAGAAGAGCTTTTACTTTATTCTGATCTTGAAACTTTACCATTTTTTTTACTATCAAGTGCAATTTTCAATAATATAGAATTGGTTTCTTATTAAATCATAGGAGAAAGATATCAAGCGTGGTAGGTATTGTACTTTAAGTTGATTACAAAAAGCATTTATTGAGGTTTAACCACTAAGAAGTGGATAGAAAATCAATTACACGGTAGTTAAGCATCCAATAATATGTGTTTTAATGAACAATTCATATTTAACACTTCTTATGAAATAATGAGCTGTGCTGGAGTTTGGGGACAGCCAAGCAGCACTTGGGATATATGAGCTGACGCTCAAGGAACCTAGTGTCATGTTTGCACAAATAGCATCTCAGAGCTTTGGAACAATGGTATGTGAGGTCTGTCTGGTTCACTGCCCATGCCAACTTCATGCCTCAGCTGGCTTGTGGGAGTTTCCCGTCTAGACAGAGAAGTGACAGTGCAGAGGTGAGGCTGGTCTGAAGGAGTAATCAGAGCCCTCATATCATCAGTGGTGCCGTGCTCTGCGACACTAGCCTTTCAGATTTCCTGGGTACGTGAAAACAGTGTAATTCTTTTCTAATTCCATTCAGTCTTAAACAGCTGCTGAGGCCCACTCTCCATTGCTGGCCACAGTGTCTCACACATGATGTGGGAGTCAGATCCAGGACTCTCTATCTGAAAGCTGTGTGTGCCAGTTGTGTGTACATATGTAACTGAGCTCATTATAATCCAGGCTTCTACTTTAAGGCTGTCCCAACAAATCAAACGTGATTTTTAAGATCAGAAGGAGGTGGGTCATTTCAGCACTTGCCAAGATATTCACATTTCCATCTTCACTGAGAGTTGGCCTGGAATTCTCTGTCTCTGCTTCGATTCTGGGCTCTCTAACTTGTGGCTGATAGGCATAAGGGAGTCCACAGGGTCTTCTTGTTATTGTTATTGTTGTTTTGTGTATGCTCTCTATATGTAGTCATGTAATGAATACATGTATGTGTTCAGGTGCATAAACATGTGTGTTCTTGTGCTTGTGAAAGCCTAAGTATCTTCCTCTATCCACTTTATCTTTTGAGAAAAGAGTCTCTTGCTGAATCAGGAGAGCTGCTGATTGGCTGAACCTGCTGGCCGGAAGTGCCTAGAAGTCTGCCTTTCTCCATCCCTACCCCAGGACTAGGACTACAGATGTGTTCTGCCATGCAGGCCTTTTTACATGAGTGCTGGGAATCTGAACCCTGTGCTTAAACACCAAGCATTTTACTCAGTGAGCAATCCCCTATCCCCTAGTAGTCCACAGTATGCTCCTTTCAAGAGTCCTTCAGTTTATCCAATTCACAGATATTTGGCAGAGTTACAGGAGAGGTGAAGGAGAGCACAGAAGTGGAAGACAAGAAGAAAATAGCTGTGTTCCGATGACCATCAAAAATGAGAACCAGCAAGCACAGAGAATACAAAATGCCCATTTCAAAAGGACCTCCATGGGGAAGGTTAGCCATGGGTGGGAGAAGCTGAGTGGGAAAAGGACTTGAGGGGTGGAATGAGGTATTGATTTAGAAACACTGGCTTTGCCTGGCATGAAAACCATGGGTCTTGGGTCCAAGCTGTGGCGGTGTCTGAGAACTGGCAGATGGGATTGGGCTCTAGTGCCTGGCAGACTGGCTTTTTGGTTCTTTCTGCCACTTGATAACTATATGGCTAAGAGTTCATTTCATCCTCTATACCTGAGGGTGTGGTGCAAAATTTTCTATACTATCTGCTTGGTATAGATCTCTTACATTCTAGTTAACAGGAAATATTGATTGACCAAGATGCGTTGGCATTCACCTTATATGGTCAATTTGTGAGGATAAATTGAAAACTCTTATGTACTGACTGGCATATAACCAGTACAAAATTAATATCAGAAGTTATTATTATTACCTTTATTACTAGAATATCCAGTCACCTGATTTCTACAGCCATTTATCTAAGTAATGTCCTTTCTGTCATAAATATTGAGACACATTTTATGACCTCTTATCATAGAGACTGACATAAAACATGTTCTCAAGGTTTGTCAAGTAAATGAATCAATTAATTCATAGAATTTTAGTGTGGGGGAAAATCATTTGAGTGTATTACTCTAGCTGTAGATTAAATGGACACAACCCATTAACCCCTTTATGACCATGTATAAATAAGTAAGTTAAAATGAAATTTTATTAATGAAAAAGCTGAGACTAAGAAAGGTTAGGTAGTTTGGGCAAGATGAATACCAAACAGATTTGTAGCCCAGGTCTTGAAAGTCCCAGTTTGGTGAAATATTGTATCAACCAAATTTTCTCTTTCAGTAGACAAAAGTTGCTGTCTAGTTTCAAAGCCTCAGTGACACAGTCTGGACTGTGCCTGCTCATTCTGTGGTCTTGGGGGTCTTTAGGTCATTTCATGAGAAATAATTACATTTATACTTGAAGTTGTTAATATAGTGGGGTGAAAACACGTACTCTAGAATTCTGTTTCAGCTAAGAAAAACATCAACAGCTATGTTTATGGTTCGTGACATCCTGAATTACAGGGGAAGTAATAGAGGCCATAGGCTCTAGGAACGACTCGTGGACATGCCAGACAGAAGGTGCAGGGGGCCAGGATACTGGGGTAGAGCTGCTGGCTCTGATGAAATGGTGGATCCCTGCTGACTATGTATTCTGTAATAATGGCCCAAGAGAATGGTGTTTTTGTAATAGGTTGGTGAAAAAAAATGGTGTGTGTGTGTGTGTGTGTGTGTGTGTGTGTGTGTGTGTGTGCGTGCAAACAACACGACAAGATAACAGTGGGAAAGGAACAAAACAAATCTGTGAAGTAAGGAAGATGCCTTGAGACTTGCATCCTGCACCATCAAGACCTCAGTTCAGTAGCTCTTACTAGGAGGGCTTCACTCATGGTGAGTATTTGATAAATAGTTAAATAAAACAGTCACTAAAAAGACCTTAACAGGCCACAGCTAACGAACACACCCATGCCATTGCAGCTATTAATCTCAACAAAGTGATAACAAAGCCATTCTTGAAACACTAACAGAGACTTAGAATGCAGAATGTATGGTCATCAACATGTTTAGGTCATCGCATTAAGATGGTGGCTCAACTGGGAGGTTTCCCCTGCCTTTTTCAGCCATCTCAAGGAACTGTGTGTAAGAGAGAACATTCTTGGGTCTGATGAGGCAGTTACGGTGGGTGTGGGTTAGCAGTATCCCCTGAAGGTAGCAGGGAAACCTGAGATCTATTTGCTCACAGCCTGGAGGGACATGTGTATAAAGATTTGCTAAATTGAAAGTGCAGTTTAAAATGGCACTGAACTGCTCCAGGCCACATTCTTCTAGGGACCTTATGGAGACAGGAGAAAGAAGAATGGCATCTTTGAAATGCAAGTGATATGGGGCCTGGAAGGAAGGAGAGGAATGAAGCTTCCAGACCATCTATAGTCTGGTAGATGGAAGCATTTCCTCCTCTGTGCTAGAGCCATCAAGAGCTCACTTATGGTGACTGTTGTTGACAAGCAGCTGAACATCCAGCCACAGGTGCCAGGATACCTAAGAAGGATGGTGATTGCAAGAACCACAGTGGACAGCAGAGGTTTGCGGATGGGGGTGGGGGCAAGAATACAAGCTGAAAATCTATGCACATGCCAAAGCAGTTTTGTCATTGCAGAAGCAAACCCAAAGTGAAGCCTAATGGAGAACTCAAGGCATATAGAGTCTGTCAGTGAGATTTAATGTGTTTCAGAACTGAGAGAGTTTCGGGGGCCATGGCTCTTGATTGGAGTGGACAGCAGAGAGGTAGATGTGTGTGGCACAGGAGCGATTCATTCCAGATAGGACTGGGGTAAACCAATCCAATAAATCTCTTCATTAGGGTCTTGAATAAAAGGCAAGTGGAAAGAGGGCAGAGCATAGCCTGCAGATTAAATTTGGTCAGAGCCAATATCTGACAATCCCCCATGCTGTTATCCAAATGAAAGCTAATGCAACTATGAATTAGCAGCCCCAGGAGCCATGGAAGAGGGAATTCAATTCACTAAACTCAGCTCTAGCCTAGACTGAGCGGGGAGCCGCAGGAGGCTGGTGTGACTCTCCAAACACACAGGTATTGGGAAGGATGCAGGTCTCATCGGATAAGAGCCCTGCGTAGATCTCAGCTCAAGCCTCAGGGAGTGGGCAGCAGGCAGACCTTGTCTGGAGTTGGCAATGGGATGGAAAAGCTGACCTTTAGGAGCCAAGAGCCTGGGTAGGCCACACTGAGTATCAGCAGCCAGGAGCGTATCCCTCTCCTCTCACCTTCAGCTAGCCAACCTTGAGTATTGCTTTCTTTACAGTGAGCCCAGGATAGAGTCCCCAGCCTTGTCCCTGAAATCTGATAAAGAACCCATCACTTGAATCAAATAACAGGGAGCCCCAATACATTGAGACTAGCTATTCCCTTTCTTTGTTCGAATTTATTCAAATTGGATGGTGTTGAAACTAAGAAGACATAGGGAGCATGTGTGACCTTCCATCACTTACAGAGATCATCCCTTAATGCTTTTCTTACAGCATATGCCTGCCCTTGACTCGTGCATCTGTCATTCTGAGCCCAGCGACCTTGCAGCCCTGCCCTTTCCCCTGTTCTCCTGTCCAGAGGACATGCTCTGCTCTGCGATGGGCTTGATATGAATGCATTACTACCCATTTATCTCTGTCTCTGCTGACTCAATCTTGTCCTGAGCACGTCCGTCCTTCACTGGTAATCCATGATCTGATGTAAGTGTGCCTGAATGTTTCTCAGAGACAAGGGCAGCCATGTTTAGGCTATTACAGTGCAAAAGGGGAGCCTCCTTTTTTAGATGTCGATAACAAGGATATCACATTTTAGGCAGACAGAGGAAAGCTGTGATTCATTCCAGGATCCAGGTATCCTGAGCAAAGATGGTCTCTTATTACTATCCCTATTTCCCACCCCACCCCTTCCCTCATCCCCATTCCTAATCCCAACAGTTTTAACTATAAGCCAGTAAGTGAGAAGCAAAAAAGAGTGGACTTGAATGTTTGACCACGGAAACTGTTGAAGGTCCAGAAGTCTCAGAAAACCATTCTGAGAACACATAGAGAGGAGGTCACTAGACCAGCAACTGGGTCCTGTCACCCAAGTGAAAACACTCATCACTGAGATCTGTGCCAGCCTGAGCTCCAAAGTAGAGTCTGCTCCCAGGAGACTTGGTCTGTCATGGGTAAGAGGTGGAAGTATCTCTGAGGAAGACGGGTTTTTTTATTTACTTTACATCCCAAGGGTGCCCTCTTCCTCCTCTCCTCCATTTCCCCCTTTCCTCTTTCCCTTTCCCTTCCCTCCAGAAAAAGAAAACTCCCCCATACATCAAGTCACATCAGGACTGAGCATATCTTCATCCCCTGAGGCCAGGCAATGCAGCCCTGGCAGGGGGAAGTGATCCCAAAGCAGACAATGGAGTCCATGTTAGAACCTGCTCCTTCCCCTCGCCAGGCGCCCAATATGAAGACCAAGCCAGCCACCGGCTACAGGTGTGCAGGAGCTCTAGGTCATTTAAAGCTACTCTCCACAGCTGTATTGCCTCCTTAACATGACAAAGTGGAAATCCTGCCTTATTTTAATGCTTGCATGTTAATGAGCCAAGTCTTGTGACCTGATAAGGGGAGTTTACAAACAATTCAGCTCTGAGGTACTCAGAAAAGAAAGTGAAATTGCGTAGACCAGCAATCTGAAGGGGAAAGACAACTTCTGCAAGCCCTGAATTCAAAGGGGACTCTAAAAGGAAAGTACCCACAGAGCGTTGGACAGGAGGTGTAGGGTGAAGGCCAGGGCATCCAGACTTCTGAGATCCCATTATTCTCAAGGACTTCATTTATTAAAATAACACAAGCTACAGCCTTCAATGAACGCCATGCCACTGCACCTGAGCGACCCTCTCCAGTTGGGAAAACAGATCTGGACAGTGGGTGGGGCTTTCTCAGAAGGCAACCCCAGTTTTCTGAATCTGGGTTTGGGATAATGACCTGGTTTTTTGCTGCCAGGTAAATATATTCATTTTTAGACATGTGGCTAGTGAGAATTTGATCTGTAGAGATACCAAAGATGATGATGATGCCGATGATAGTGATGATGATATTGACAATAAAATCATACTAAACATGCCGGCTTAGCATGCACAAGGCATGATGCTGGAGGTATAGCATGCAAGTCTCACTTAATTCTCACTTCAGTATGTGCTTAAGAATTTCTCTTAAATAACAATTTAAGAGAAAATCAAGACTGAGAAATGAATAAATTGATCACAGTTACAAAGCTCTTTAGTGACCCACAGTACAAATAGATTACTCAGTAGGAAAACATGTACTGGCTCCACTGGAACATACTACTTTCTATAGTATTTGGCTTGGAGAGAAGCTTAGGAATGACCTGACCAAACCTTTCTTAGCCCCAAAAACAGCAGTACTTCTTCAAAGCCATGCCATGAGGCTGTAGTAGAGCTGGTGTTAAAGTCTTGTTCTCCTTAATTGGAGTCCTCTACTCTTTTCCCCTTGGCCCACTTAGCCCCTCTTTAAATTTCACTTTGGAGTAGTGCAGTATTTTAATTTTTGAGGAATTTGTTGATGGCTTCCAGTGAATGAAGTGTGCATTGGAAATGGAATAATTAAAAGCTGGAAACTAATCAAGAAAGTTTTGTGTCCAGTGAATGTATGATAATACCCATAATAACAGAGATAAGGGCCCGGGAGGCCAGCCCTCCTGCCCTGGGAACATCACGTGACTTGGGGCCAGCTACCTCTGAGAAGACTGTAAGAGCTGGAAGTATCTTGTTTTACTCCTGAGAGCTTTGCTGACCCTTGCTTTTGCCTGAGATCTAAGAAAGAATGACAGAGGGAAAATGAACCTTCTCGAATTTCCTTCCATTAGCCCATGGTCTGGGCTAGAGTGATATCAATGCCACTGAATGTTCCATGCCAGGCTGGCTGGGTCTTATTCTGTGATCCAGGCTACTCCAGACTAGCTTTGAAGGAGGTGGAGGATCACTTCCATCTCTTCTCTCCCCGCCCCCACCCCCAATGCTGGGATTACAGGCATAAGCTACTGCACCTGGATCCAGAGAAATAATTTAAATGCATATTAAAAAAAAAAAAAAACTCTGCCTACAGAATTTCTAACTTCGTTTTACAAGGTTTTAGTTGCTTCTGAGATAATTTTGATGTTGGTCAGAATAACAATCACTCCCAAAGGCTTTGATGCTGTCAAGCAAACACAGGCTGCAGAGAAGGAAATAGCCTGACCAGTCAAAGTTCTCAAAGGGGGATCTGCTTGCTTGCTTGCTTGCTTGCTACATTTCCAGCACTAGTGCCAAAGAGGATACTGAGGATGCTTCCATCACCAAGGGGCAGGAGAGAAGAGGTAGGTGCACAAGAATCATTGTTTTCGTGAAGATGAAACAGTCAGTAATTACAACTTCTTGTCATACGTGAAGACTCAGTTGAGATAGAATCATGAACGATGCTAGAATTATCTAGATCAATTGATCCTGATAGCAAAAAGATCACACTTCTATCAAGTGAGGTAATTACCTGGATAAATGAGGCAACTAACTGTAAGGCAAAGCCAACCACTCAGTAACAGAGCCACACAGGAAATCACTGGGACAAGCAGAGCTGAAGAAACAGATGGGGGAGCCAGAACCCAAATCTGTTCTGACCATAATGGCCTCTTTTGGTGTATTTGGCACTAAGTAACTTAGTCACTCTTTTACAGGGCAAAGAGGTTAGAGACAGGCTAAGGTGCTGGCAGGTGGCAGGCTCTGAAAATGAATCATCCAAAACCACAGGGTTGGAGTGAATATGACAAGTTCAGTGCCAAGAGCATACCTTGGAATGTCACACAAGTGTCTGGTCACTTGCTTGGGGCATAGAAGACAACAATAAATGTACATATGCTCATGAGTACACATGCATAGTCACACACACACACACACACACACACACACACACACACACACACACACTGCATGGAAATGGAACAAAGTTCCCTCTAAATTTAAATGAAGTCCGGAATAGTGAAGGCCATTTGTAAGGTCTGCTGAGCTAATGGATTCATAATGACTTTTAAAGCTTCACTCGAGTAAGAAATACTGTTCATTTTTTAATTGCACATAATTATACTTTTTCATAATCTAGGACGGCATAGCAAAAGTAAATCTACTAGCGTACTTATAAATCTTTTTATTATCTGGAACCCTACTGAAATAAAAGGAAAAAGAAGCAACTATTGTTTTCCTAATCTAAGAGAAAGGCTTTAAACAGTACATGCCTTCGGTGTTAAATGAGTTAGGTTGCTTTCAATGGAAACTCTAAGTTAGTCATATAGTCTACACTGCTCTAAGAAGCAATATGTGGGACAGTCTGATCTGGAGAATTAGACCTGCTTTATGTCTTGGGGAACAGGACATTAGTGGTCTATTTGAGAAGCTAAGAGTTTGTCACCTGGAAATCCACGGTGGGAAAATCTTTAGGCTGGAAAGAGTTGGGTTGACAAATACAGCGAAGATGTTGAGAAGTCAAACAAGATGCTGCTCCAGGAGCCTAACCAGGGTTCCCATCTCCAGAGTTTTGCCTAATAACTTCTCACCCAGGCCCTTAGGTAACTTTATAGCTAATCACACTGCCACTGATGATGGGGGTGGGTACTAATCTCTCAGGAGCACAGGATGAGAATGTGGCTATGAGTATTGTCTTCTGCTGAAATCTCAGTTTCTTGTAAAGTAGAAATGCTGAATCAAATGCATGTAGGAAAACAGCACCCTCTGGAAGGATGCTGGGCAAATATGAGTCTGAACAGGTGATGCTGAGGGGACAAAAGAGATACATACCTCACAAAGACACTGCTTGTCTTATGACAAAGTTAGAAATGCCTAATAGCCTGACAGAGGATGCAGCCTCTGGAAGGAAGGATGTGGAGCACCTGCTGTGATCAGGAGAGGCCCTTTGCAAGAGAGCCTGGAAGAATAAGGTTGCTGCTGAGTGGACCAGCCAGACTTTGTGGGAGGCACTGACAAAGGTCTTCTTCCTACCTTAGGAATTCATGATCCTCTGAAAGGTTCTTTCATCAGTTTTGGGTGCTCCAGTATAAGTGAATCAATTATTCAGTCATTGTCGGGGGGTGGGGGTGGCGGGAAACCCAGAAGGAAAAACCAATTAAGTTCTCTTAAAGGTTGAACAACTCATTTGGGTGCAATAAAGATGAA
Source organism: Psammomys obesus (assembly GCF_907164565.1). NCBI lineage: Eukaryota > Metazoa > Chordata > Mammalia > Rodentia > Muridae > Psammomys > Psammomys obesus. The sequence continues at coordinate 1,303,252 of NW_026586173.1, read as the reverse complement.
TGGTGTTGCTGCCCATCTCGGAGGGAAAGGCAGCTTCTTGTGAAGACATAGTACATCGCAATTAACATCCTTCATATCCCTTGGGGTAGTTTTGTACCATACCACTCTCCTGTAAGTCTAGCCCAACTCACACAGGCCCTGTGACAACAAACAACTAAGGCTGCCCTTAGTGTCCCAGCACTACTATTGAGTCTACACCCTGTACCTAGTACCGAGTACTTCCCTCTCACACTGAAGCCTCTGTCCCAGCAGCCACTGGTCTTGATCTTTACCTAGACTCTCTCTTCTCTTCTCTTCTCTTCTCTTCTCTTCTCTTCTCTTCTCTTCTCTTCTCTTCTCTTCTCTTCTCTTCTCCTCTCCTCTCCTCTCCTCTCCTCTCTTCTCTTCTCTTTTCTTACTTGTTCTGTGTCCAAACTGATGTCCTTACCTCTAATTCGTCTGAGAAGTAGTGATTGATTTTTAACCCTATCTCCAGAGGGAAGCAGAATCTCCAGTTAATAATTCCCTACATTCTGTAGTCAGTGTGAGCTTTCTGGACAATACAAACATAATTTTTAAAGAAATTTTGCTTTTGTGGCTTATAGGATGACAACTTCTATAAACACAAGCAAAAAGGCATTGGAATTTGGCTATCTAATCTGAATCCCATACGGTAACCCAAGTCTACTTATTGTTGTATGGTTTTTATTCAGTGGAGTCATAGAGAAGCAAGTGGCTCTGTCCTGGGAAATATGTCTCATCCCTTAATCCCCTCATAGCACTCAAGGCATGCGTCAGGTTAGAATTCTAGCCCCTGTGACCTTCAGCAATAGACTTGGCTTTCCTTGACCTCAATGTTTTCATCTAAAAAAAAGGATGAGGAGAATGCCTCACCTATAGAGCTGTAAGAATTTGAGGATGTAGGAAGGTCAAGTGCCTCCCAGGATCAGACAGAGGCCTGGCACTCAGTGCTCAGTAGTTGGCTTTTACTGTTGCTGCTGTTACTTCTATTATTAGGCACAGAAGCCTGGCTACCAGACTGTTTTTCCTCTCACCGGTAACTTGACCTTGGTTGGGCTGCATAATTTTTCCGATTTAGTCTTTGCATCTATTGGGATGTATGATTAATATTTTCTGTCTTATCAGTTATGTGTAGGTTTGGCAATAATGTACAGAAAGCCCAACCAAGATGGCTTCAACAAGCAGAGATCCATTTGTCTCACTTAGTACAGATTCCAAGGAGCTGCCATTTGAGTCAGATCAGCAGTGTCTCAGCATCAGGGCCCACATCCTCTGGATACTGTCAGGTTTTTCAGCCTCTCTAACCCATTGCTACTCCTGATGACTGCTCTTCTTTGAAGGTGTCATCCTTGTTCTAGGTGTGGAGAAAGAGAAAGTATCGAGGGCAGTGTCTGCACACACACACACACACAGACACACACACACACACAGACACCCACACACACACACACACACACAAACACACACACACGAGCTTTTCCACAGTTCACGTGGCAAATCCTTGTTTACATCGTGTTGACCAGGACTGAGATGACTGCAGAGGGTCAGCCAACACTGTCTGTCACTCGTACTGACAGAGTTGCTATAAGGATACACGAGCTAGTGTGTGTTAAAGCGCTTTGTAACTGCATTACAAAAGTAAGTTGTTATCCTTACCCACGCCCTGTGCAAAGGAGAGGCCAGTCAAGAGGCAAGTGATAACTATATTGTTCAGGCCTCTTAACCCACACTGAGATAAATGGAAGGCATTTGGAAGGCGATGGTAGCTTTAGCACTGGCTGACAGGTCCTATCCTCTTGTAGGCTAAGCTGGAGGTTATCCTGTTTCATTCTGCTGGAGAGACGATGCTTGGACTGAGCTTGGTTGCTTCAATTGTCTCTGCTTGATGTAACTGTGAGGCCATATCCTACATAAATACAGAGCATCTCTAGGAACAGCAGGAAGTATTCCTGTAAGATTCATTCACCAGTAATGGGATTATGTTAAGTTAATGATAGGTAGTCCTTAATGTGTGCCCTCTCCATCCATGTAGCCTTCTGACATCCCTAATAAGCATCTGCTATTTTTTAACAGCTTTATTGAGGTATAATTTATGTACCACGAACTTCACTGCTTAGTAAGTCACACCATTGTGTGACGATTACTACAATCCAATTTTAGAACAAACTCATCTCCTCCAAATGATACTCCATGCCAATTTAAGGACAGCCACCATTCCCAGGCTTTGCTGCAAATGACAGTTCTATTTTCTACCTCTGTGGGGTTGTCTTTTCTGGACACTTTATCCCAATGGAGCTGTACAATATGTGGTCCTTTGCATCTGGCTTCTTTCGCACGATGTGATTTGAGGGTTTGCCCACGTTTTCGCAGATAACAGTGGTCTGTTACCTTTGATTGTAGACAAGTATCTGTTGCAAAAATTCACCCCATTTTATTTATCCTTTACCAGTTGGAGGACATTTTGGCTTTTCCCACTTTACTGCCCATTATGCTGGGAACATTTATGTCCCTATCTTGGTGGAGACGCATGTATTCATTTCTCATGTGCAGATATCTAGGAGTAGAATTGCTGGATCATACGACAACTTTATGCTTAACCCTTTTAGGAACTACCAAATCATTTTCATTCCTTCCATCAGCATTTTGCATTCCTTCCTTCAAGGTTCCAGCAAGACAGAGCACTCCAGTCATATCACATCCTCTTACCAACGGCTCTTTGGGATCACAGTCATTTTTCTAGGCACGAAGCAGTAACTTGTAATGGTTTAAATCTTATTTCCTTGGTGACTAATGATGCTGAACATTTTTCCATGGGCTTATTCAGTTGGTTTATCTTCAGCGAAGAGTCTTTTCAATACTTCTGCCTATTACACAAGCTTGAGGACCTGAGTTTGGATCTGTAGACAAAGCTGGAGGTAGCAGCACACATCCGTCATCCCAAAACTGCTACAATGATAAGGGAGGCAGAGACAGGATGCTTGTATGACAGCCAGCCTGGCAATCACAGTGCTAAACAAGAGACTCTGTGCCAATGGAAAGATTGTCCTCTGACCTGTTCTATGGTATACCCAGTCTACACAAACACATAAATCTCCCTCTCTTTTTCTCTCTTGCTCATACATACATTCATACATACACACATATGTATATGTTACATACATATTTAATTAAGTAGATTTAACTTTTTAAAACACTGACAGCAAAATTCCTCCTGTATTTGTGCAACCTCCATCCTGTCAGAGCCCAGAGCCTACTGTTTGTGTTAAAACACGCCATAAAGCTGTGTTAATCTGCACAGTGTGGTCCTGTGCCGCGTACATCCTGCATGTTTGGAAAACACACAAAGGTAAAGTACCCACCATTATAGTATCCCACAAAAAAGTGTCTCTGCCCTGAGTCCTCTGTTCTGCCTATTCATTCTGCTCTCTCTGTTTTGACTGTCACCATAGGTTTGCCTGTTTTTGAACGCCATATACTTGCAGTCATACAGTAAGAAGCTTCTTTAGATTGGCTTCTTCTACTTATAAACATGTGCATAAGTTTCATCCCTGTTGTTTTTATGTCTTGATAGCTCTGCTTTGTTTTTGGGTGGGGTTGTTTTTGTTTTGGCAGGGGCATTGGCACTAAATAATATTGAATTGCATCTACTCAAGGACGTCATAGTTCCTTCCAAGTTTTGGCAATTATGAATAACATCACTCTAAGAAACTGTGTTCAGGTCTTTATGTACACATAGTTTTTTGTTTGTTTGTTTGTTTGTTTTGGCTCAGTTGGGTAAATGCCAACAAGAGCAATGGCTGTGTCTTCTATTACTGACCTTCAGAGGTGGCTCTCTGCATCCTTGCCATCACTGAGAACCAAAACTGTCTTAGCTAGCAGTGTTCACTGTTGGTGGTGTTCTAGATGCCCATCATCTGGGAGCTGTGTAGCCATGTCTAGTAGCTTACTTTGAAATTCTTTCTTGCCATATGATTTTGAGATATTTTCTTATGCTTACCTCCCCTTTGCTGATATTCTTAAGATAAGGCACTCAGCCTACTTGTCATTAGGTAGTTTGTATCATTATTGCTGAGTCTTAGCTGTTCTCTGTCTATTTTGGGTAGATCTGATCCTACATCAGATCTCAGTTTGGTAAATATTTTCCCTCATGTTGTAGCTTACCTTCTCATTCTCTTGATTTTTGCCCAGTTTTAAATTGGGTTGTTGGCTTTCTTCTTATTGACTTTCAAGAGCTCTTTATAAGCTCTGGACATGTTATTCATCAAGGATATAATTTACAAAATGATCTCTCAGAGCGTGGCTTGTCTTTTCATTTTCTTAATATAAGTCTTTTTAAGTGCAAATGGTTTTAATCCTGATGACATAAAAATTCTTGATATGTTCTTCTATGGCTTATATTTCTGGTGTGAATTAAAATCTTCAAGTACACAATGGTTCTTTTTTAGAATGTTTATAACATTATGCCTTACATTTTTGTTTTGGGTTAATTTGTGGATGTACTGTGAGACTGGATCTGAATTCATATATTCCCATGCGAAGATCTAGATTTACCATTGGATATTGAGAAGACCATTCTTCCCTTATGTGCCTCAGCACTTACTTTCTTTAAAATCAATTGACGGCAAATGCTATGAATGTTGGAGATTTTTACTGAGCAGCTGGTTCTGTGCTGTTGGCCCATGTGTCTATGGTTGTGCCAGGACCACACCGTGCAGATTAACACAGCTTTATGGCGTGTTTTAAAGCCAGTCACTGTAAGTTTTCTGACTTTACTCTTTTTTTTGTTTTTGCTCATTTGGCTCTCTTGGGCCCTTTGCATTTCCTTATAAATCTTAGGATTAGATTGTCAGCTTCTAAAAACCAATTATCGCAGGGACTGAAATTTTGATAGGACTTGTATTTAATTCAAAGATAATTTAGGAAAAACTGCCATCTTAGCGTTTTTCAGTTTTTCTGAATCAGTGTTCATTGTCTTTCTTTTTATTTAGAATTGCTTTAATTTCTCTCAATAACTTTTTTAGTGGGAGTACAGAAAATTTTCACTTTTTTGTTAAGTTTATCTCCAGTCTTTCGTTACTTGTATGTTATTGTGAATAAATTCTTTTCTTAATTTCTCTTTGGGACCACTGCTTGTATATGAAATCAAAATGATATTTTTGCATATTGTCTTACATCTTGTAACTTGCTGAACTTATTTATTAAATCTAGTAATATTTTTGTAGAATATATATATATGTATATATATGAGATTGTCTACAAATACAGACAATTTGTCTTCTATCTGCCTTCCACTCTGGTTGCTAGGCATCTCTTATTGAATTTGAGATGTTATAAGACACTCAGAAAGAGTGCAGGGAGGGTCCCTGGAGCAGATAATGTGATCACTCTAAGAAGGAAGGGCTTGAAAATTGGGGCTGGGATGGCCAAAGGGACCTGAGAGTCCGCACTGGGCTGCAATGAGTTTAAGTTCGCTGATTCATTTTCCAAAGAATGAGAAAGTTGCCGCATGAGTAAGACATGCACTGACTTGAGGCAGACACCTTGACAAGGACACTGGAGAGGCTGCTTGCCTTTCAGAGCTGTGGGACTACCCCTAATTTTTACTTTGCTCTGCGAAGAGAAGAGGTATCCTCTTCCCAGTAATCTGGATGCTTTTCTCTTAAACAGGGACAGTCTACCCAATTCTTGCAATGAAGATGGGGTCGTAGTGATGCAGGGCAGCCTCATGAATGTGTGTGAGCTCCTATGCCACCACAGCGATAACTCCACACTTAACAAGCCTCCCGCTCTCCAGTGAGATGCCTCTTAAATAACCCCTCATTACTTAATATGCAATGGCTGTTATGGCTGTGTGAGCTGTTATCTGTTTATGTTGACTATTAATAAATTATTAGACCATATCGTGTGGGTTTTAATAACTCCATAGAAAGAGAAGTTTGGCCAGAAGGTGAAATCTCAAACAATAATGAATTTGTAGTTGGACCGAGAGAGAAAGAGAGACAGAGAGAGAGAGAGAGAGTTTTCTTTTTCTTCTACTGCATAGAAGTCATTCACTTACAAGGAAATTAAATAAACAGGTCTTTGCCCTTACTTAAGATGCTGGCCATGCACAGGGGGAAGGAGTGCACAGCAGACCCTCAGTCCTGGTGGGAGCAGCCTGCTGGGGTCGCTGCCCCAGGCACGAGCCTGATGCTTGTTAGGCTCCTTGCCTTGAGTCTCAGCTTTTTCTTATGGACTGAAAACCTCTGTAAGAATGGGAAGGTTGCGGGTAGTCTGTGTGCAGCTAAGCAAGGCTTTAAAATGCATCACTCTAAATCAGCCTTGAAATAGGGCTCCTCAAGTTGGCCCGCTTGACTGCTCCCAGATGAGTCCCAGGAAGCTGCCCTGCACCGCCACATGCATGTCCTTGCTTGTTGGAGACAAAAAGGCATGAGACCATGTTAAGACTGGAATTGAAGTATCAACCTAGGGAGGGGACTCCATCATTATGGCCCTGGGAGGTCAGGCAGAGGCTGAGGGCATGCCAGATCTTAGCTACAACACAGAAATAGACTCAAATCATTTTGGCATCAGCCATGATTTTTAAAATCAATACCAAGGCTTTTGATATGGTCTTAATTCTTTTTCTTTTCTTGCTGTCTGTGGAGGGGTTGATAGATTTCCTTCTCCATGTAGCTACGAAAAGAAAATGTTGGAAGGAGAGCCTCACTCATCCCCGGCATCCTGGCAGAGGGGCAGCATGCTTCTGGAACTCTCAGAGTATACAATGTCACCTCAGTCCTTGGCACATCCTTTGTCAAAAGATTTCTCACTGCTTCAAGGGGCGTTTTCCACATTACCTATCTCATTGCTACCATCTGGACACTGGTAGCAATCTGTTCGAGGATGACAGAAAAGGGACTGAATACAAGTCTCTACTCCACACTGAGTTCTTAGACACCAGCACCTTCCAGGATGTCCTTCTTACACTTGCTACCCCAAAGTATGTACAGAGCTGAACTAGCTTTGTTCTCTAGGATGGTGATCCTGGAAGGATGAGCAGGTGAATAATCAGAAGAAAGTTGTTTAAGATTGTCCCAAAGTTTCCACATTCTGTGTGCTTCTAGACAGCAGGGAAGTCCTTCTGTAAAAGTCCTCTTTCAGATAATTGAATGCTTGTGAAGTGATTGGCAGAAAGAAAGGGAGAAGGAAGGAGGCAATAGAAAACAGGAGGGAAGGATGGAGGGAGTAAAGGAGAGGTTAAAGGATGGATGGAAGGAAAAAAACAAACATCAGTATTAGATTCTAGTCTACTCATTCATTCACCCACTCATTCAGTCATCCTGATAGGCAGGCATAAAGATAGACAGGTCTTGTGATAGAAAGACATTGTGGAGGAAGGGCTCTGTGCCAGGTATCAGAGACATAGTAGTGCCCAGAAGCAACCCCTTCCTTCCATGAGCTTGCTGATAACCTAGGGAGGCAGGTGTGATTTATGTTCACACAATTGGGACACATAAGCTCTATGACAGGCCAAGCTATGACAGTTGTTGGAGCTCTAGGGCACTCCTATCTTTTCCATATGTGAAAGCAGAGATGGACAGAGGGAATAAAGCATGCCAAGCATGGAGAAAACCATCCGTGGCACAGTATGGCACTGTCAGGATGGCTAGGAATAAAAGCAGAGGATGCTGGTAGATAGTGATGCCAAGACAGTATCCCTGGAGATCTTGAGTAGCCTAAGAGTCTAGGGCAAGATTCTGACACAGTTCTAAAAGAAAGGAGAGACATGTGATGCAGGGGTGGAGTGTGACGTCTGGTTGCCATGGTATACGATGTGCTAGAGGGGGCAGGTAAGAGCATAACGAGAGAGAGGATGAGAAGTCCCTTGCAGATAAAGACAACAGATGGGATAGAGGTAATGGCCAAGGAGTGGAGAGAACCAGCTTTGATCCACAACCAACTTCCTAGTTAGAGTCCTGTTAGGAAAGGGCAGAGGACTAGAGTCCAGAAAATAGATTAGCCAGAGAGGCAAATGTTAAATTGGAGAAGCTTTGCAGGCAGGGAATCGCTCTTGCCACAGACCCTTAGGGGGTTAGGAAAAGTGAAGAGGGCCCGCAGCAGATGCTCTGTGGGGCAGGAGGTAATGAGCATTGGATGTTGTCTTAGGGAGCATGCCCAGAGCAGCCTCATTCCAACACACAAAGAACAGGGTCCCTTGGCAAGGGAGAACCATGTGCCTCTCAAACAATGGTGGAGGAGAGGGCTTTGTGAGCACAAAGGGGCTCATTCATGAACTCACCAAGTTGTGCCTGTTGCCACAGTAACGTGTCAAGGGCTTGGCAGATATAGGAAGGAGGGGAAAAAAAAACCCACACAACTAAAACAAAAACAAAACCCCCTGAGTTACAGTACTCAAAGCAAATTAGGTCACTGTTACGAGTTATTAATTTTAATGCATTAAGAAAAGTGTGCAGGGGGTGGGGAAATGAAGAAGGTCTTTTTTTTTTTTTTACGCAGCAAATGGGGAACAGGAAAAAGTACAACAATAATTATGCTGAAAGCAAAGTGAAGTGTTCCATAAAATGCAAGAAATGAACAAATTACATACCCCTCCCTCTTCTTCCCTCGAGTGTAGTTAGCAGTTGGTGGGGTGGGGGTGGGGTGGCTCCCTCACAGCCCTCTGATGCCATTACAAGCTCTCATCTTGCTTCTTTGTGTTGTGTCGCTCGTGCTGTTACTTAAGCCAGGCTGAAATTCAAGGATGAAAAGAAAGCACCGAGGACCACTTTCTGGTGCTGAGTTATGTTCAGTGTGGAGTTGCTTCTAGGCAAATGTGCAGCCTGGTGAGGGGAAACTGGATGCCGTGGATAGATTCTCTAGAGACTAGGGACTGACAGGGACTCCAGGCATTTTGGTCTTTAGGCCTGGCTGACTCAGTATGCCACCAGCTTCCTGAGTAGAATGCTGTGTCTCTGGCTGCAAAACTGGGCCATGTGCCACTCTTGCTTTCTTGGCCTTTGTGCAAGGCTTCCCCATGGCATACATAATCCTGCTAAGGAAGCCTAGGCCTCTCTTTCCTCCTAGTACCACCTTTTATGCTCTCTCACTATCCATCCTTTGGTCTAGTCTGAACTGCCAAAGAGTCAGGATCTGTGGGTACTGTCTAATTTCTGAGCAATCTTCCCAAAGCCCAGCCCATATAAGGGCATTCCCCAGCCTATTTTCTACACACACACACACACACACACACACACACACACACACACACACAC
>NW_026586173.1:1185927-1293988 GCF_907164565.1 Psammomys obesus | reverse complement strand
ACACACACACACACACACACACACACACACACACACACACACACACCATTACCTACAGGACAAATTAGGAAGCATTTCATGCCCAAGGAAATTAGATTCCCTCCCCCAACTTTTCTATCCTTTTTTTCTGTTCATCCTTTCCCCCAACCTGCCATACAGCCAAAGAAATGTCACTACGTTCTGCAAGTCAGAACCTTTGACCTTCATTGCCCTTCTGCTAGGATCCACCTGATTTCTCTGCTGAGCAATCATATGTCCATCCTCAAGGTCACTGACATTTTCATGCATAGTGGCACTCCCTTCTGTGGGCTTTGTTGAAAAACACCTTGACCGAGATACGTATCAGTGGCTCATGCATCGCTGCACTCATCAGCTCCTGAAACCCTTGACAAGCTCCATCTTTGAACCCCTATCCAGCCTGGGGAAGCACAAGGGCACTCAACAGATAGTTGTTTTATTGCTTTCCTTGCCTAAATTCTCCACTTATAAATGGAAAAGCTCCCAGCCTTCACCAAAATCTATTTTAAGCTGCAGCTCTCCATGCAGCACCCCTCCATGTGAGGATCTGAGTGCTTAAAATCCTGCCTGGACAGTCTTGGAGAATGATCTCTCCAAGGTCACACATCCCAAATACAGCTTCTCTGAGGTTTTGTGAACACATGGGAGTCTTGAGTGGCTAAAGTGCTTGGCTCATACATGGATATTGCTGGAAGCTCAGGAGATTGGGGCAAAGGGAGTGTGGAAGTATGTGATTCCCTGGATTGTTTTTCTACTCTGTGGTTAGATGGCTTTAGTAAATGCCATGTCCATATTTTCTTGTGTTTCCAAGGAGCAGGAGTTAAAGCAGACATTTAGTTATTTTTCATTTGTTAAAAATGTAGGCTTCCTCTCCCCTCAGTAAATGGGGAAAGGAAGTTGCAAGCCCAACAGGATAGCTTAGAAATATGACACATTTCACACCTGGCATTGCAAAATGGGAAGGCATGTGGACTGCTGTGTGGGTAAATGGATAATACGTATGCGTATATGAGCATGTCTGCGTGTCATCCTAAGTCGAGCTAGTAGTGTTTACTGAGTCAGCTTTGTGTACCAGGTATGCACAGTGTGTGTGCTTCTGTGTATGCACTCCATGCTCTACAGCAGAAGCTTTCACCCCACTCCAGCTACCCTTAGTATTTTCTAGGCACTACAGGGAAGGGCAGATGTTTTCTCTAGAAGCTAATTTACTTGGGGAGTGGAAGGCTCCATTTTAATTGATTCTATCTTTCAAGATGCAAGGAACTTGTAATCTCAGCCCAATTGTCAATACTTTGCAGGCCCTCTCCCCAAGTCTTTAGCATGCAGCTAGGGCAAGCAGGGAGCTGCTGTGACAGCTAAGGATGAAAAAGAAGAGCAGCTCAGGATAATAATCCGCTTTTGATTTTTTCCCCATCCTTTCCCTACACCCTCTCTCAAATCCACTAAAACGAGGGAAAATCCATAGTGATTAGAAAAACTTCTGACCAAGACATCTTTCTCCCTTTCCTTTCATTTCCTCCCCACCCTCTTTAGTATTCAGAAGCTGCCCAAATATCAGAGGTTTCCATGAGGCTTGGCTGTGCATAGCATCCCAAGCACAGAATGGGGGAAAAATGCTTGCTGGAGTTTGCAGTTCCTCTCAGGCTGATGTCAGGCAGCTTGTGCCACCCTATCAGGCCGACAGCAAGTCACAGGGGTCACCATGGTGCAGCCCAGTGTCTTCTACCAAGACAGGGAAAGTATGTGAGTCCCCTAGGTACCCTAACTGGTCAGAAGAGCCTTTCCGTGCCTCATACCTTGGCAGGGCCTAGAAAGGAAAGCACAAAGAAGACTGGCCTGGCTTTAAAGAGACACAGTTATGGGATTGTGGTAAGAAAATGCTCTAGTATTTCTGGCCTCAGCGTGCTTCACTGAGACGACGGACTGTCTTAGTCACTGCTCTATTGCTGTGAAGAGACACCGTGACCACAGCAACTCTTTAAAAGGAAAGCATTTACTTGGGGCTGGTTCACAGTTTCAGAGGATTAGTCCATTCTCATCATGGTGGGGAGCTTGGCAGCATGGTGCTGGAGAAGTAGCTGTGAGTTCTACATCTAGATCCACAGGCAGCAGGAAGGGAGAGAGAAACTCTGGGCTTGGCATGGACTTTTGAAACTTCAAAGGCCACCCCCAGTGACACACTTCAACAAGGCCAAACTTCCTAATCCTTTTAAATACTGCCACTCCTAGTGACCAAGCATTCAAATCTATGAGCCTGTGGGGGCCATTTCCATTCAAACCACCACAGGGGTATACTAAGTCAGCAATGCCCAATGTCACTTTTCACAGCCAATTGCCTGGCTTTTCTTTTCCCCTTAGCTGGAGTCACACATTTGGATTTAGTGCAGTATGCATCGCTGACTATCAGACTTCACTCCTGGACATGTGGACCCGGAACTTTGTGTAACAATTTGAGCAGGGAGTACATGGGCTGGTACATCAAAAGCAAGGTTAAGATTGTATGAGGGACACCACGGGAAAAACGTTTCTGCACTCGACCAAGTCTCTGTCGGTCATGGATAGGACAGGTTATGCATTCGTACATGGCTGGCAAAGGGGAAGGATCCATTTTAATTGATCCTATCTTTCAAGATCGAAGTAGCCTGTAACAGTAACAGCTCAACTGTGCATATCTGAGGCAAGGTTCACTCCATTGGTGAGTATCATTTCCCAGATGGAGGGAGGAGGAAGGAGTGAGTGCCTGGTAGAAGAAGGAAGAAGACTGTCTGCAATCCTCAGGAAGCTGTTGCTGCACAGCCCAGAGTAGACACTTGGCCTCTTGGGTTCTGGCCTAGGGAATGGATAAGCATAGGCAGAAGGGGGAGAGGCAACAAAGCATGATCACAATACCCTCAGCTTGCACAGGCACCCTTGTCCCCGGAGGTCGTTAGCATCAGTTCCATGAACAATGATTGGCTGCCACAGAGAGCAGGAAATCACAATGTCAGGGAATAGAGGGCAGGTGGGTCTGAATAAGCTACCCGTCCCTGACACCAGCTCTTTGCTAAGCTCACCTGGGATAGCATTTTCTGCTTAATCCATGAATCTCTCAGTCTTCTCCAGGCAACTTGTGGGACTCCAGGTCTGTAGTGTGTGAAAGCCTCTCCACCCATCGTTCATTCCCAGACTCCAGTTGCTGACATGGCAGAAACTGCTGAGCCAGACAGTCCTCTTGTGCTGTCTGCCATTCTCACTAAATCAGGACATTTGACGATTAGATCCCAGGGCCACTAACAGCCCAGGGAATGACCAAAGACCATCCAGTGAACAGATAGCCTATGGGACAGTGAAGCTATAGCAGAGGAGTGCGTCTACCAAAGCCTTGACGACGCTTTGCAGGATTCTGGAAGCTCTTCCCTAACCTGTTGAAGAAAAGGTCACACCTCTCTCTCTAGGACAAGGGTATTCCATTTTCCCTCTTCTCTAAGAGCATGGCTCCCTGGGATGACCATTTTTCCCACCATCTTTGTCTCTCAGTCTCTATCTCTCTGTATCTCTGCCTCTGTCTCTGTCTCTATCTCTCTTTCACACACACACACACACACACACACACACACACACACACACACACACGTGTGGAGAGAGAGACTCATAGTGAATGCCCATACTATAGAGAAGTGAATCATTCACTAAACAACCCCATCCTCAACAACATAGAAGCCACTAGAGTATTGGAGAGGTTTGGAAGATGCCAGTGACCCAAAGCAGACAACTGATTATGTCAGTCAGCACTGGTGAATAACAGCAGAGGCCAGAGTGAACATTGGGGGTCATATTTGCTTAGAAACTTATGGATTTTAATGGGGCTAAAGAACTTCTTATCTGTAATTCCTCTACATCACCCAAGATTTCCGCTTTCAAGTAAATCCTTCTCTGAGGCTGCTTTCTGGAAAGGAGCCAACAGATGCAGAAGAGCAGCCCGTGGGTCTAATGGGTGAAGTCAAATACACCCTAATTGCAAATGGACAAACACAACAAAGAGCAAAGCTAATGGGCAGTTAGGTTTCCTGCGTGCATGGAAATTCTCTTTAGCATAAATTCCATTAATTTTTTTCATTGAGCAAATATTTTTTGAGCACTTAATGAATGTCTTGCACTATGACAGGTGTGTGGAGGAGGCTTTCTGAAGCTGGGTGTAAGCAAGAGAGTGAGAAGGTAGTTTATTTTAAAGACTGCTCTACTCTCCCTGTAGCATGAGAAGTGGCCAACTGAAAGTGGCTTATTCTGGAAAATCAGGAGGATAGACTCAGCCAGGTGATAGATGACAGTGGCTTTAACTAGGAAACAGAAGAAATGAAGGAAACCAAGTCAAGAGGTGTCCAATCAGTCAGTCTAATATTCCCATTTATTTGTGTCCTTCCACAGGGTACCATGACAGATGCTACATATAGAACAAGGAACAACCTTCAGCAGTCAAATAAAAAGATTTTAGTGATTAATTGGTCTTAGGGCATCAGGGAGAGGGGAATTTATGGACTGTGCTATATACTTCAGTATGAGCAAATGGGGAGATGAAGGAACTGTTCCTGATGATAATCAAATGAGAGAAAGAAGGGTTGAAGGGAAGAAGGATTTCCCCCATTTGATTCACTGAACAAGAATCGACTACAGAGCTTTTACATATGGGTGTCCAGTAAATATTTGGATCTGTGAGCTGTGACTCGAGAGAAACCTCTCCTGGGATTAAGAGGAAATCAAAGCCAAACCTGTAATGGATACAGGGGAAATGAACAGGGATCCACGGGCAAATGAGAAGACGCCTCCAGAGGAGCAGGCAAATCAAGTGAGCATGTTGTTACAGAAGCCCAGACAAGGAGAACAGTATTCAGTGAGCAGGGAACACTGACTCTTGTGGTGGGTAGGCTGAGCACTACACTAAGACATACAGCAACAAGGTCACTAGCAACCTCATAGTGTCAGTTAGGAGGAACGACAGACAGAGACACCAGAATGCTCCAGGAGTGGGCAGAGTGGGGCCTGGGAGATGAATATAAACTGGGAACAATGCTTTCTGGAAGTTGAAGAAGAGAAAATAAGGAAGTACCCACAGAGGACACTTTTGGGGCAGAAGGCAGACTTTTCTACCGCTGCCATTGCTATTGTTTGATTTGTTTTTCATTAACTAATCCTACTAAGAGAGTAAAAAGGTAAAAATGGTCAGAACAATGCCGCTAAAAGCGGTGAAGAAAGAGTTTTGTAGATAGAATTAAAGTCCTTGGGGTAGAACCCCGCGATTCACTGCAGGTGACTTCAAAAGACAAGGGAGAGGCTGTAAGAGCCGCTCATGTTCCCTGTGTCTTGCCATATGATCCCTTTACCACCTTGGGATTTTGCCGGCAAGAAAGCCAGAGGCAGCTATTTAATCATAAATAAGAATCATGAGTGTGGATCAGAACCATGAGTGCCAGATGGTGTGGAAGGGCTGGAAATGGGTAGGACACATAACAAATAGAACTCTGATTGCAAGGGTTCTCCATAGGAATGGAACCAATGGAATACAGAGCCATGAATCCCAGAAATGGGTTTTATTAGAATAATTGGCTTGTGTGGTTATAAGGCTGGAGAAGTTCATGATATACCTTCTGTGATCCGGTAAGCCAGTGGTGTGACTCAGCCTGAGACCAGTGGCTGCAGATATAGCAGCACCATTCTCATAACTCATCCTGATCCATAGTCCCAAGAAGCTAAGAGACAACTGTGCACATTCCAGAGTCCAAAGGCTGGAGAAACTATATGCCGAAGAGCAGGAGTGGAATACCCTACCTTTAGAGGGAAAGAATTGCTTTTCTGCTCTGTCATTTCCTCTCTGTGAGCTCAGCTAATTGGGTAATACCCACCTACATTGAGGGCAAAGAGCTAGATCCCTGTCTCTTCCCAAATCACTCTCAAAGACATCCCATTAGTGATGCTCTATCAACTATCTCAGCATCCCTTAGCCCAGTCACACTGACATCTATAAACAGCCATCATAGGGCCAAATGAATGCTGGGATGATTTCATCCAATACCTCTCCTTGTCCCAGAATTAGAGAAGTAGGTCATGAAGCAAGCTGGACTTTGGTGTGTGGTACAGGGGGGATTGCCTTGGTGTGTGTTTATGCATCTGTGTGGTGAGGAATTACATAGGTAAGGATTTAGTATGTGCATGGTGGTGGTGGGGTTGCCTAGATGAAGATTAGGTGTTTTTGTGTGTTGTGTGCTGGTATGTCAAAGGCATTGCCTATATGTGATTGTGTGTGTGTGGAAGGGAGTGCCTAATTTGAAATAATAGACCTTAAGTGACCAAGCTGATTAGGGAAAAAAAAAAGTAAATATACAAAAGTCTGTCTACAGGGCAGAGAAAGTCAAGGAACCAAAAAGGAGAGCTTTAAATGTGACCAGAAAACAGATCTACCTTAAGGCATAATTTAGGCGCAGGGAATTTGACATTCTCCAGTGAGTATATTGGCAACACAATTGGACAACGAAGAATCCTCCTACTCCCCTCCTACTCATATTGCTCCTTCTCTTCTTCTTCTTCTTCTTCCTCCTTTTTTTTGGGGGGGGGATCACAGGATGGAGGCAGACCTAGGAAAACTGAGAAGTGAATGTAATCAGGGTACATGATGTGAATTTCCAAATAATCAATAAAAATATAATAATAATAATAATAATAATAATAATAATAACATAGTTTAGGAAATAGCTAAATACAATCAGAAGAGTTAAGGGAGGGTAGACATAGAACATTAATAAAGCTTCTGAATAGACGTTTTCAGAAAAAAGAGCCCCCTCCAAAAACAAAAACCAAAACTGAGCAAAGGTAGTGGCTTTTCACAGGACTTCCTCGTCTGGAAGCCCAAACCACATCAAATGGACCAAATAGCAAGTGCTGTGGGGGATCGTTAGAAACCAGCAGGTTTAGGGCTGCCTTTTGTTCAGCAGTGAGTTGGTTTGGTGGTGCTGTGACAGTGTTGGGCATTTGTCTTCATCTGACCACTAGCTCTACGGAAGGTCAGCCCCCCCCCCCCACAGTGATGAGAAAGTGAGGACATCCTATAGATAGAGCCAGTTCTAGGGAAGCAGAGCAATGGCAAGGTCAACTAGGAGAATGACCTTGGGAGGGGGTGCCCCATTCCTAACCTACCCATTTACGGTCTGTAACTCTAGGAAAATAGTTTAATTTCTAAAACCTTTCCTCCACACAAGAGGGAGGAAGATAAGTACTCTGTGTGGTTGGTGTGAAGATTAGACGATAGAATTAGATGAGGAAATTAAGTGATATCATTATAAACACATTTAGCAAAATGCCACACACGTAGTAATTGCTCAACAAATGGTGTGGAGTTGATGACAGTACTGTTTCTGCAGAAGCTGGGAGTCAAACTAAGGTATATTCCTTCTATCTACACTGAGCTAGCAGCATATGCTGCTTTTAGCTGAGGCTAGTCCCATGCATCTTCTGCTTACTCCCATGCCTCCTCCAGCTGAAGCTCCCACAGCTTTCTTTGAATACATCAACTCAGAAACTTGTCTGCATCCAGTCTGAAAGCCATGCACACCTCTGCAACCGTACTTGTGTCAGGGAAAGGGCTTCTTGTTCAGACCACAAAGGACACAACCGGCTGTGTGTTCAAAAGAAACAACTGGCAGCTCAAAAGACAAGCATGTCCTTGGCCACCGCAGCTTGTGTGACAAGAGAGCCCATTTCTAGCACTGTGTTCCCTAAATGGAGAACCGGGCTCTCCACTGATGTGTGGCAAGCCTTGGGTGGCGACTCCACATCAAGGACCTGGTTATCAATTATTCTAATTGTTATTCCTGACCATGGCCAGCACCACCAGGCTTTAAAGTAGTTTCCAGCCTCCAGATCTATAAACTTGCCCTTGGCTTATTGAGCAGACCATGCTCATTTAGCAGAAGTGATTTTAATTACTCAACAGAAACTTCAGAAAAGGGGAAGTGAGGAGAATAGGTGGCTATGATCCATCTTTAACCAAGGGACCCAGCATTCTCCTATCTTAGAGGCAAGTCCATTAATGAAGGCCCCACCTACCATAGGGCTCCTGCCCACTCAGAGCACAAGAGATCCACACTGAGAAATCAAATTTAAGAAAGCAACAGGAATCCTCAAGTCTCTAAACAACCTAGGTGTTAACTCCCTGGAAAATACAGAAAACCTTTTTCCTTTGATTCCCGCCCTTCTTTCTCTTTGTGAAGGAAGAATAGCTTACAAGCTGGTCTCCTACTTGCTGTAATATGCATAGAGTAAAAGGTCTTGTATACACTGTAATCAGCTGATGATGGCTGCCTGGCATCCCATGCAAAAAAAGATTCTGCAAAGCGATACTCAATTAGTAATGTCTGCATTGGCATATAGATGAAGAATGGAATGCCCTCTGTGTTTATCTGCAGCCTTTATTTTATATTAAAAATACTATCAGGAGGTGTAGAAATTATCATTTTAATTCTCTGTAAATGTACTTAACATATGCCATGAGTAATTGGTGATGACAATAAAGAATATTTATGCCAAAATAAAAGAATTTAACCAGCTAACTGAAATCTGATGATCACCTCATGCTCTGTAAGCTCACTCATCACCTTGTCAGAGAATAAGCAATTCAGTTTGCAAAGACTTCCTTATACTAAAACTCCTTGAATAGTCTAAAGCACCATTGTAAATATTAGACACCAAATAGTCAAAATAAATGAAAGGGGAAGCTTTGTGGTGTGGCAAATCCTTGTCTTCTGCTGTTAAATCATGTTTACTTGCTTACTTGTAATTCATTGGCTCTCCCCAGCATCCAGGATGCTACTGAGTCCCACCAGACACAGGCAGAGGAGGGAATCATCATGATGAGCAAGTGAATGACAAATATTTCACTGGCGTTCCCAACATCCATCTCTCTCACTCAAGTCGTGTGTCCTTCATCCACTGTGCCCAGCCTCTTTTCCCTCTGAGAGGCATGTATCATGATGTGCCAGACTCATAATTCTGAGAACGCACAAAACTAGTTTCCCAGGAAGCAATAAACATGCCAAGGATGAGCGTGGAGTCTTACGGAAACCCAGCTTGGAGAGATGAGTCACAGGATCTAAATTCCGCCCTGTCACCGTAAGCAGTGTAATCACACATCAAGAGAAATAGGAGTTGAGCGTTCATCAGATGCACTGCCAGGCACCTGTGCCAGGCACAGCTGGGATGGAAGAAAAGCAAAATCCTCACTAAGTCCCCAGAATCTTTTCTCCAGTGATAAGGTCTATCCCAGGGCCAGGAAGTAAGTGTGGGGGCACAAATGAGTGTCTGTGGACACCAGTAAGCACAACTATCACCAGAAAACTGGCAGAAGTTGGATTGCAGAAGGCCATTGGTCCCCAGTTCACATCTAGCTTGGGGCTGCACAGGGCTGTTCAGGAGACAGTGTGTGTGTTGAGGTGTGACACACTTTGGAAAGATTTTCTGGTTTATAGCTTTGTCATTATTCTTTTATGGTTTTATTATGACAGAATATATAAAATGTTACACAGTCACCATTTTCAATGCACAACTCAGTGGCATTAATTATATATACACAGGCTTGTACAAACACCACTGCCCTCTAGTTTCAGAATAGTCCCTGCACCCCAAACATTCCCACTCAATAATAATTCTTTGTGGCCCTTAGTAAGAGCTATTTTTCTGTTTTTATAAATTTGACTATTCTAGATGATGTTGCCTTACATGGATGTGGATTCATAGATTTGTCCTGAGTTGCATTCACATAATTATTTTCATGGTCCATTCTTTTTTTTTTTTTTCTCATGAAGACTCTATTTTATTTTATTTTTTAAATTTTTTCTTTGTTATTATTTATTACAATTTATTCACTTTGTATCCAGGCTGTAACCCCCTCCCTCATCTCCTGGTTCCACCCTCCCTCCCATTTTCCCCCTATGTCCCTCCCCTAGTCCACTGTTAGGGGAGGTCTTCATTCCATACTATCTGACCCTAGCCTATCAGGTCTCATCAGGATTGTCTAAAGCCTCTTTCTCTGTGGCCTAGGTAGGCCACCTCACCATGGGGAAGTGATCAAATAACAGGCAACAGAGTCCATGTCAGAGACAGCCCCTGTTCCCTTTACTAGGGAACCCACATGGAGACTGAGCTACCTATGGGCTCCATCTGAGCAGGGGCTCTAGGTCCTCTCCATGCATTGTCCTCCGTTGGTGCATCAGTCTTTGCAGGACCCCCAAAGGAGTGTCTGTCATAATTTCATTTCCTTTCTGGTCACTGAATATCTCTGTCACATTCTATAGGAGGACCACACTTACTACAAGAGAAGTAGGCTGGGAGTCCTGTCTTCCTTTGATTATGGCTTGCAGCTGGAAGATCAAATGTAAGGAGAAGCTGGGTCTCTGGGTCAGGCATATCTTTAAACCTTCGTTTTTCTTTATAGAGGTGTAAAAATGGGAAAATTGGACTAGCTCACTTCTAATGTCCTCAGCAACTTCAAAATCTAATCCTAACTCCAAACCCAGCTCATCTAAACCTAAACTCATTCAGGAAAGTTCTAGGTGATGCTCATTCCAAGTTGAAATATCCTTAATTTACAATATCCTAGTGTGTGATATGTATTCACAGAGGTTTTGCCTACCATCATCATCATCATCATCCCTCCTCCTTCTTCTTCCTTCATCCTCCTCATCTTCTTCTCCCCCTTTTCTCTTCCACTTGTTCTCATCTCTTTCTTTCCCCTTTCCTCCTCCTCTTCCCTATCTCTTTCTTCTAATCTTTCTCCTTCTTGGTGGCAGTGGGAATTGAACCCAGGATCCCCCCACACCGAGCTACATCCACAGCTGTTTTATATTTTGGTTTGTTTGTTTGTTTGTTTGTTTGTTTGTTTGTTTGAAACAGTATATCACTATGTTGTCCTGGTTGGTCCTGGAACTCACTCTGTAGACCAGGGTGGCCTTAAACTCAGAGCTCCGCCTCCTTTGACTTCCCCAGTGCTGAGATTAAACACCACCTCACCTAGTGCTGTTTTATTTTTTAATGAACAACCTCTTCTGTAATTGCACCACACAGACTGTCTTGCTACACAGATGAGTTTATGCTCGTCTGTGACAATGCTCTAGTCACTGTCTCAGAGGATATTAAGAAGTGTCTGTCTCTCTTGTACACCTTTGTTCCACACTTGGTAAATAGGTGGTCTGAATCATTGTTTCTCATTATGGTCCATTGTTTCAAAGTCACCTTCAAGCTTTTCAGATTGCAGATTATTGGAACCGGATCGACTGAATCTGTATCTTGAGGGTGGAGCTCTATTACGAACTAAACCTTCAGAAACACAGATTTGTATGAAAATAGCATTCACTGAAAAATCAGATGATCTGAAATCTCTAGTTTTACTACTGATTGTCCATAGTCTTATGTTATACAATGGCCTCATTGACCTTAAAAATCAACCAAGAATCTGTCTGTTTATGGTATAAAGTATGATTAGAACACTATTAATATATGGACTAGAGAGATGGCTCATTGGTTAAAAGAACTGGTTGTTCTTCCATAGGAGCAGGCTCAATTCTAGCACCAACGTGGTGACCCACAACCCTCTGTAACTCCAGTCACAGTCCTCTGGTCTCCGAGGACAAGCATTTCAGTAGCGTCCAGACATGGATACTGGAAAAACACTCATATAAGTAAAATAATTTGTAAAAAAAAAAAATAATAATTAGTAAATGTGGAAACATTTAAAGAGGTTTAAATCTAATGGGTACCATTAGAGTATTATTACTTCATTTCTTCACTCAATAACTATTACTCTGTGACAGGCACTGACCTGGAATGTGGACAAAACATGCAGAACACAAGTGGGGCTCTGATGCTGTGGAGCCTAGATCTAGTCTAGTGTGTGTCTGCATGTGTGCGTACTTGCATTCATGTGTGCCTCTGTGTGCACTTGTGTGTGTCTGCAAACGGCAATATGACTTAGCAATATCAGATCTGTCAAAAGAATAAGAAAATCTGGAATGTTCTTGCCTACAAATAAGATCTGCTATGTCAGACATAAACAGTGCCAGCTACCAGGAGATAATGTATGAAGAGCTTGGAGCTGGGCTAGTCTGGATGAGGGTCTGTGACATGGATGAATTCCACTACTCCAGGACTCACTCATCTTGTAACACTTTGGTTCTAACTTCAAATGACTCAAAGGTTGCAGCTCTCTATGAGAAAACAGTACACTACAAAGGTCAAGTCAAGCGTGTAGCTCCTGGACCAGAGCTGCACCATCTAAGATGCTGGCCCAAAGACGACAGGCAAACACTTAACAGATTGGTGGATCCAAGACAAATTCATAAAATTAGAGTTTTAATCCTTAGCCACTATCATGAACAAACAGCTGCCTTTTTATTTTTTTTAATCCCTTTTGTATCTAGAGCTAAAATTCAATTTCCTAATTTTGGGGGAAAGGAAATGAAAAATATGCTGGGGGTGGGGATGGGGAAGAGTGACACAGGAGAGTTCTTGGACCCTCAAAGATCTTTTAATGATTTAAATGTAAAGGAATCACAAACATACTGATGAAATTCCCCCTTGATATCCAAAGAGTGCTTACAGATTCTGGAGAGAAGAGTCCAACAATGAAACCTGCTATTTTTTTTCTTTTTCAAACTTAAACTATTTGAGATGCCTGGTAAACTCCAGTATAGAGTAATCATATCTTTTTCATAACAATTTCTTCTCCCTAAAGGCAGTAGAGGAAGGAACGGCCTAATTAAGGAGCATTGATTTTTAAGGTTCGTCTTAGGAGAGTGTCTAGTAATGCTATGCTGAGTTACTAGTGATGTTTACATTGACCCACAGAGGCGCTATGAATATACAAAGTTAAAGTATTAATTGTCTAATCTTATGCTACTTTTCAACATACATTTGGCAAGACTTGTTGCATGTTCAGTAAGAAAACAGTAAATTTCCAAGCTGTCACAATATTGAGGTTTCATATGTATTACTTGTTCTGCATAATTAATTGTAAAATGATAATTTGTACACACAGATATTTTCATTCAAACATGGAAGTGAGTGCCTTAGCATCGTTGCCTCTGGCAGGCAAAAGAAAGAGTGAAGTGGAATTCATGTGCCGCCCAGGCACTTGCAAGGCCCTTCCTCTCATGGGCCCAGCTGGCAAGGAGAGTGGCTGGAGGGTCTTCAAGCTGGTTAGCTCAAGACTTGTACCTATTCCTATCCACCACCTTCAGGGATGTTCTAGATGCTGTCCTCCTTCCACTGAATTCTAGTGTTTTCTACAGCCTCTGTGTATACTGTATGCCCAGGTTCTATTAGCCTCTATAATTCTTTCTTGTATTGTGACTGTAAAATCAGAGAGCAGAAGCCACAGCTCATGATTCTTCACCATCCACATCTCTCTGCAGTGTTGTAGACACTATCATGCCTGGTGTAGACTTGTTAGACTCCCAAAGGTTTAAAACATGAACTATTTCTATCATACCCATGTCATGAATAAGGCCACATGTAACCCTGGTCCATATGCTTTTTTACATGAGGGACCTGTTTGCACAACAACAAAGAACAGAAAACGACCAAGCCCAATCAAACATTTGTGCTCAAAGCACTTGTTCATATGTGGCATGCAGCACATTCCTCCATCATCCACTGAGACATAAAAAGCAATGCCCAATATCAACCAGCGGTTAGGAACAAAATATAGCCAAGCACAATACTCCTTACCCATGGTACAACATCTAGACAGTGCGAGTTTCTTACAGCTTAGTCATGACTGCCCCCTAAAGGAGGAACATAAGGTGTGGCCTGCATAGAAAGGTCTTCTGTTTGGACCTCACAACTCACATGCACTCCATTCTGCTAAGCCACATTTACCGTTCTTCAGTAAGCTCCTGCATGGTGGCCTAGCCCCAAGACTTGAGAGCAGCTTCTTAATTCTACAGAAAGCATTCATTGAGCTTTCAACAACAAGATCAGACTCCAGCTGGCTAAAGCAATAAGGAATTGTGTTGGCTAACAGAACCCAAAGTCCAGATTTAGGCACTATTCAAGGCAGACATTGTCTTAGCCCCTTCCTACTTTATGGGTTTCATCTGTTTCCAAGATAATCTCTTTCATGACCATCAGGTAGTGGCCGGCAGCAATTTAGACAAGATGTTTCTAGGTTTACATCCAATGGAAGCAAACTTGTGACTTCTTCTCTTTATGAAGAGTGAGTTAAGTACCAGGCACTTTCAGCCACCCTCTCTCGAATTGATTTGATCTGAATACAGTCACTGGGCCTAAATAGTCACCAAGAAAGATCAGATAGCCCAGAAACCCATCAGGCTCATTCAGTGAGCTAAGTTTACTGAATACTAAGTTTGGGGTGGTTAAAGCCAGAGTTGCATTCTGGATTTCACTGCCTAACAGACATTAACTATATGTGCATTGTTGAGAGCTTCTTTCAGAGAACTGGTGTCTCCCCAGGGTACCCTTCTCTTGGCTTTTTGAGTGACTGGTACACCCCAGAAGTCATGATTCATCACCTAGTCTTATGTCATAAGATTAAAATAGCATCTCTCATTATGACAATGAACAGCCAGAGTGCCCAGGGAACCTCATCACAGGATCCATTACTGCAACAAGTCCTCTCAAGGTTATACTTGACCTGCCTTGCCAGTGGGAATGAGGGAGAAGACGGTAATTAGGTGGACAGAGTGGACTGCTTTGTAATAACACAGGCTGGAGACAATGGCCCCAGAAACAGAATGCATTGCTACATAGCATGGCAGTTCCTTGGAGAAAAGCAAAGTTCTTCCTTCCAACGTTCACCAACATTGTATTACAAGATAATAGAGAAGATGGGCTGTTTCTCTCTCACACTCAGAGAACATCACTTGCTTTGCATTCTTGGTTGGTGTCTGGTATGAAGAAATTCAGGCTGGGCCATCAAAGTGCTAGGACTTTTACCTGGACCTCCTGGAGGAGTGTGAGACAGGAAGAAGGAAAGTGACAGATGTTAATCTAGGATAGTAAAGAGTAAGAGATGGTAGGGAGCAAAGACTGTTTCAGGGCAGATGTGGTACAGGTAGCACCTACAGGGACCAGGAGCTAGAGATTAGTTTGCCAGGTATGAAATGAGGAACAACTATTTCCTCCCAAGAAAGGTGAGCATGCAGCCTGTTGCCTGTGCTTTCATCTTACTTTGATCTCCTGAAAGAAGGTTTGACCTTCTGACTGCTCTTGCCAGACCTTGCTCCATTTCATCTAGGCCTTTAGACTTGGCCTAGCTCTTGCCACAGGCCCAAACATTGCTTTTTGCCTCTCTGTTCGTATGCATGTGGGACTACTGGCTACTCAAAAGGGCCTATTATTAGTTCCTACTTCATTGTCTTAGATATAACTAACACACCCAACACCCACCCTGGCCCAGAGGAGAAAGATCTTTCCCAAACACCTCTCCTCTCTTGCCCCTCTTACTCCTAACATTTTCTAAGTTCTCACACCTAGATCATTTTCCTCAGTGATAGAAAAGGGGAAACACAGAAGTCAGAGCTGAGCCTCCACATCTCTGGCTACCATTAGCCACAAGGCCATGAAGGTAATTTAATGGCTGGACAGTTTTAACACAAAGTCCCTGCTTGGTCTCTTCAGCAGAGCACGCATTGGATTGGGCCATATGGAGACTTTTCCAGCAGATGCATTGGCGGATTCACTCTGTCTGCAAAAATCTCTATTAGATTTTTTTTTTAATTAGACAAATGTCAGTGTTTTATTCAGGGTGGGAAACTGTTTTCTGAGTTTGACAACAATGCCATTTTCAAAGAATCTCAGTATGGTGACTGCCTTTTCTTTGCAAGCCTCCTTCCCACCTTGTGTCTCCTGCTTGGATAGGCCATGCCTGGAACATAGAATTGTCATACTGTCACTACCAGCACCACCCTCTCTCCTTCTGTCATCCCTTGGAGCTTTATATTTTCTGTTGCTTCCCACCTCCCATCCCTTCCTGCCCCATCTCCGTCTGTTCAGAGACAGTTGCTTCCCCAGAGAAGATCAAACACAGAAAAGTCATTAGCCCAGGGCAGAGTGTTTATGAAGCTCACCCTTCCTCCTGCAAATGGAACACATCTTTCTGTCTTGCTCACTGCTAAGCTGGAGGCTTAGTCCAGAGTTACCTTTGAGCCCTTCTGCTGTCACAATCATAGGCTAGCATGGTGCTTTCTCTGCAGGCTTCATGAGCTCTGAGTGTTGAGAATTCACTGCACCCTATTGGAATAAAAACCCTGTTCCCTGGGAGGAAGAGTGTTGAATTAGTCAGGGTTTTTATTACTGTGGTGAAACACCATAACCAAAAAGCAAGTTGAGGAGGAAAGGATTTATTTGGCTTATGCTTCCAGATCATATTCCATCATTGGAGGAGTCAGGAGAGGAACTCAAGCAGGGCTGGAACCCGGAGGCAGGAGCTGATGCAGAAGCCATGAAGGGCTGCTGCTTACTCGCTTGCTTCACATGACTTGCTCAACCTGCTTTCTTATAGAATCCAGAACCACCAGCCCAATGATGGCACCACCAACAATGGGCTAGGCCTTCCCCCATTGATCACTAATTGAGAAAAATGCCTTAAAGCTGTAGCTCGTGGAGGCATTTTCACAACTGAGGCTCCTTCTTCTTTGATGACTCTAACTTGGGTCAGGTTGACACCAAAAACCATCCAGTACAAGTGTGTTATGGAAAACACATCAAAATGGTTTATTGACTATAGACTCCAGCTGGCACAGCTATCTTACTGGCTACCAGGTTTTCAGTCTTTGAGAGACTGAGAAAATTTCCCAATTTCCTTACCCATACAATAGGGAAATTATGATTTACTTCTTGGGACTGTTGTAAGAGTTAATGAGTGAGCTTATGAAAATCTCTCAACACAGCATCTGTGCCTTTGGAAGCTCTCTGTAAATAGTAGCCAGAGTTTTCATTAGAAAGGCCCAGTGACTCCTGGGTCTGATCATAAGCTTTCCAGATCCTTGGCATGCCTTATGTTGCCCATACACACTAACAACAGAACACTAGACAATGATTTAAAGATTTTTCTCCTTGCCCAAAAGCACCGAAAAAGCCTTATGATTCCCCAGTTCCCAGGATAGACTCTTCTGTGCAATAACCAGTGTCCCTTGGTTGAGCTGTGCCTCTTGCAAGCCAAGGCTTCTTTCATCTGATGGGGTGTATATTCATCACATAGCTATACTCCAACCCCTGGCTTGGGTCCTCACACTCACCTCCTCCAGGAAGGGCTAGGATTGGATTCGACAAAGCCCCATGCCTTTGCGGAGTACAAGATTGAACCTTATGCCAGATCTAGGAGAGATAGAGCACTGCAGAGGAAGACAACCTGCTGATACACACAGGGCACAGTGAGGTTTGTTGCTCAGAGTTCAGATAGAAAAATTTAGATGGATTTTAATGACTCTAAAATGTTTTATCTTTTACAACCCCTGGAACTGCTGTGCACCCTTAACAAATTGCAGGCTTTCCGTCTCTCGCTGCCTGTCATCTTCAGTTAATACAGGGTCCATTAGGACTTGAGAAACTTATTATTGCAATAAAAAATATATCCTATCCATATCACAGACCATATATCTGAATCCTGCATAACACTCTCCCAGGGATTAATACATATTTTAACCGTGTTTTATAATGGTGATGTTTTGGCCCCATGTGCAGCCATTTCCATGAATACTGTGATGGTAATAACAAAAGGTCACTACTGAGGCCAAGGCTACCTCTCCTGGCTTTATGGAGGACAAAGGGCATTTCCCTTTCTTTTGCTAGGCTTCCTGGGAGGCTTCTGGCCAGCTAAAAATGTGACAGAGAGTGGAGACTGGAGTTGCTGTTACACCTTGAGGGAGCCCACTCTCCGTTGCAGCTTACCTATGTGGTGCAGGCTATGGCGTATTTCTGAGCGCATAACACCAGTCCCTCATCAGAGCCACAGTCTAAGAGGCAATGCTAAGCATGCCCAGAAGGAACTTGTTATTACATTCATTCTTTCAGCACCATGGCTAGCAGACACACTGCCAGCAGCAAAGAAGACTTAGAAGGCTCACATCAATAAATCCTTGTGCTTATGACTAAGGAGAATATCAGGCTAGCGAAGAGGTTCACACTGGATTCCACAGCCACCCCTCTACATCATGCCATTTCCTTGGGAACACATTCCTGTTATCATATTCTATGGAAAACACACCTAAAATTCTCTATTCTTCATGCCCCTATGTTTTCATAATGTCCATCTACACTGTCATGTATGCATAAGTGAGGCCCTGAGTTCAATCCCTACCCAGCGTGGCAAAGGAAAAATAAAACAATAACAACAAAAATGCATACACATGTAGAAAAAAAAAGCAAATAGCAGTAAGAAAATCAAACAGGATCCTTCCCTTATGGACTGGCATCTGATGTAAAAGGCAGAATCATAAATAAAATCATAGCTTATATTATCTGTTCAGTATTGATTAGGCACTGGGGAAAAGGGACACAAGCAAGGGGCTTTGAGGGTTTGGAGATGGTGGTGGGATTTCATTGAAGGTAGTCATGGAAGACATCTTTAAAAGAAGATATGCAGTAAAGATCTCAGGGAGCTTAAGAACACACAACACAGATTACGGACAAACAATGAGGGGATACCCTAGTACCCAGGGTGGCAGGATTTGGATGTTGTGGTGAAACTTAGTGCTGTGTGGTGGGAACCGTGGGAGAGAGGAAAGTGAAGAGCAACAGGAGTGAAGGGCAACACACCAGGCCTGTTAGCTTTTATGAATCGCTGTAACGTCCATCTTATTTTCTACTTATGAGACCCATGCATCCTCCCTGCTAGATCAAGGGAGAGATATGCTCAGGTCTAAAGCTTCAGACCAGCTCTGTGCCCTGCTACACTTAGTCTCCAAATGTTCGTTCTCTGAACAAATTGCGGAGAAGCTGCATTCTCTTTTTCTTCCCTTTAAGTTTTTTCTTCTGTGCTTTCCAGCTGTCTTTCCAGTCAGAGGCTTCTTGGCTAGTCCTACATCTGTAGGACATCTTTTTCTTAGAGTTCACTGTTATGTGCTATGGGAAATGATCTTGCCTTTCAATTTCCTCTCTATCACAACCATCATAAAGTGTTGAGGAAACTATGATACTCTTTGATGAAAGTAATCATAACTATATTTGACACAGATGATTATTTGATAAACTACAGACCCATCCTCCTGGCAGGCTGTGCTGAGTGTAGGGCATCTCCACCAGGAATAGGGGAGGCAAGTGGATCTCAGCGGCACTCACAGTATTCTATCAATGGGGACATTTCTAAGTGAAAGAAGGATAGCTTGTGACAGAGACTCCTTTAGAAATCCAAATGCTCGAACAGGGACAATACTGATGCTATTCATTGAGGTCACTGTGTGATGTTCCATGAGGTATGAACTGATATGCATGACAGAGGTGGTTTTGCAAGACAAAATAAGGATGCTGAGCATCCCTTCTTGGGTTTGCTTCTCTTCTGTCCTTGGACATTCATGCAATGGTTCTTCTTCATGATCTTCTACTGAATAAAAATATTCAGAAGGCAAAAATATGAGATTCAGCCAAACTACTATTCTGACTCCAACTTATGAGCTCCAAAAGGTGGAACAATCCAGAATGAAGAAAAGCAGGTATCCCACAAGGAAGCAGAGGGCAGCCTGGAAACTTTGGGAGAAGAGTGTGTTGGGGACCTAAGGAGCTTATAAATTTTCAGGTCGTAAATTGTTATGATACATGAGATTTGCATCTTCTAGTTTCATTACTATTCCTTATTTCTAGTAAGTATGCTGAACAACATGAAAAGAAATGAGATCTGTGGAAAATAACTGCTTTTGGGGGGCTGCAGAAATCCTACCAACTTACCTAAAGGGCAGAGATTAAAATTACTGATTAAGGGCTGGGGAAATAGCTCAGTCAATAGTGCTTGCCACAAAAGCATGAGAACCTGAGTTCAGAACTCTGGCATCCACATAAAAGCTAGTTGTGGCAGTACAGTATGTATATATCCCAACATTGGGAAACAGAGATAGCTAGATCTCCAGAGCTCAGTGACCATCCACTTACTAGCCAAATCAATGAGCTCCTCATTCAGTGAGAAACCCTGTCTCAAAAGAATATGGGCAAAACTAGACATCAACCTTTGACCTCCACGTGCACCTGCATCTACATGTATACACAGCTACCCAAACATGTATGTACAATGCACACATGCTTACACACGCACACACACGCACACACAAACTCGTCAGGAGAAGTAGGGAGATAATACTTCAAGCCCTTGCCATCTGATATTGGCGGAAACATGTGTCTTTGGGAGTCATCTTGTGTTAATACAGGCAGGCTCAATTTATGATGGCGTGGCTTACAATTTTCAAGTCTACAGTGGGACACGTAGGATATGAATTCAGTAAGAGCTGTATACTGAATTTTGAATTTTGACCTTTTTGGTCGTAGTGTGCTACAACTGTGATTCTCCCTAGAGATGCTCAACAGTAGCAGTAAGCCACAGCTGCTAGTCATTGCCGCCGCCATCAACACTGCAGCATGCTATGTTGCTCACCCAGGATGTCTAGTGGGTCACGTATGTTAAAGGTATGTTCAATTTACAGTAGTTCCAACTTATAGGTTTATCTAGCATAAGTAAATTGCAAGTCAAGAATGCAGCCACTCTGGATGTGATCTGATAGACTAAGATCAGATGGAAGGAGAGGAGGACCTCCCCTACCAGTGGACTTGGAGAGGTGCATGCATGAAGAAGGGGGCAGGAAGGTGGGATCGGAAGGGGAGGAGGGAGGGACTTATGGGGGGATACAAAGTGAATAAAATGTAAAAATAATAATAATAATAATTAAAAAAGGAAAAAAATTGCAAGTCAAGGAGTACTTACACTTCCTTTTCTGATGCCTCAGTTTCCCCCTTCTGGCAAAACACTGAGTGTCTTCCTCTGCATCTGCCAGCTTGTAACTAAACAATACAGCAAAGTTTCTCTGAAGCCACACAAGGCAGAGTGACTTTGATTTCCGTGACTGGGAGATACATCTTTGAACGTGCTGCCTCTTGAGTGGTCAGCAGGTAAAAAGGGAACTCATCAGAAGATCTTCAAAGGCAGTGGGGTACATGGGGAGAACAGCAAGCCTGTATCTGAGTGAAGGATTCAGAGAACAGCAGGCCTGGCTACAGCTGCTGCCAAGCAATGGCAGCCCCGGGGCTCTGCACACCTCCCAGCCTTGAAGTCAGCCTGGCATTTTGTTCTATAAAGCATCTGCTTCAGCAGATAAAATGATTTTGACCCGGAGACCTGCACTGACGACTTTGTAGACAAACCCCAAGCAGAACAGCGCTGCCTCTCTCTGGTCTCACGGCCTGAATGCAGGCGCTTTTCCTGTGGCTCTGCAACAGCAGGAGTTTCACATGGCTGTGAATGCTGAGTGTGGAGCAGATCAGGACCACTTCTCACCGGAGCCTTTCCTGGTGTGCTACTTTGTTCACTGTCAGCACAGATTGACAGGTGTCAGATAGGACTATCATCAGGCTGTAGGGTGGCTGAGAACTCCAACTCGCATACCCCTTTGGTATTCCATAGCAGGTTTCTGAACAGACAGATTAAAAGATGGGCGAGACACCTTTTAGCAAGCTAAATCTAAATCACATGCCACTCCAATGTTCAGAGTAGGCTCTGGATGTGCCTACAGACCACGAACGGAACAGGACCTGAACAATAAAGAGTGGGTGTAATTAGCTCATGGTTTTGGAATCTTGATGAGAAGAACATTCTGAGTAGCCTTAGGTGCTGAAGGTCCCTCTGCTAAATAGATACATTGTTTTTATATAGGACTGTTTACATTTCAGTGCTGTTTTCTGAATGAGATGTGGGGTTTCTCCCACTGCCTCCCAGAGGCCTGTTGATCAATAACCCTGAACTTTGATCTGCTTTAGCATTATCTCCTGTGTTAAAGTATATGAACCCCTACCTCTCTTTGCCTGTGCATGTCAGTGGGCTGGGATCAAGACAAGCCCGAATTTGGAAACAGAAGCCTGTGGTCCAAGCTTATGTGTCTTCTATAAATGAAGCCAAATGGCATCAGAGTCTCCTCTGATGGCAATAATTTTCATTGTATTATACAAACACCAAGTACAGTACTGCCTTTTTTGCTAAATCAGGGCGCATCTAGGTCTCCCCTAATTGCCTTTCTCTCCACAGCGTGGCCACACATCTAAAGAAGGACCATTTTGCCACCCACTCTTTCTGTGTCATTACCACCATAATCTACAGTCAGTCATTTATCATACGCTTTTCTTGGGGCTGTCCTAGATACACACCTTCGAAGAACGTCTCCCAGTTTCTATTCTCTGGGGTCTGGTGTCTCTAAGGAATCATGTTGATGCTTGTAGGCAAAAGGAGAATGCTACAAATATTTAGTGAAACAGACTAAAACTAGATGAGACAAGATT
Source organism: Psammomys obesus (assembly GCF_907164565.1). Lineage (NCBI taxonomy): Eukaryota > Metazoa > Chordata > Mammalia > Rodentia > Muridae > Psammomys > Psammomys obesus. The sequence continues at coordinate 1,271,461 of NW_026586173.1, read as the reverse complement.
AAATATGTACATTGTGCATATCTCCTCCCTTGACCTCCTTACCCGGGGCTGTAGCTGTTTTGAATATTAGCAGGAGACGGATTTGTGTGTGTGTGTGTGTGTGTGTGTGTGTGTGTGTGTGTGAAGTTAGAAGAGTATTATAAAACACATTATTTCCTTTAAACATATATTTAAAGCCATCAGTTGGAAGCCATCAGCCGCTGAGCTGAGAAGTGTGGCTAAGAAGTTTTAAGGAAATGCTATTAGCGATGACCTCTTACTCATAAGGGATGCTGTGATTGCATGTCTGCTGTGTTGCTGCTGGCCTGGAGGAAGTCCCCTTTAATGGTTGCCATACCCTGACTACTGATAGGTCTGATTGGAGTGGGCCACAGAGTAAATACCGAGACACAATTTAACCAGCACCCAGGAGAACAAATACAAGTTTGGGGGCTCTGGGCCATAAAAATACAGACATTTACCTTAAATGTGGATTTATAGCACCAAGATTTTGTGCCAAACAAAGCTCGAAATGGATCATCTGAAGTACAGATTTCAAGTGGTAAAAATAGTGCTAAAAACTTTACCTTTGTGTTAACGGGAAGTTTCAAAGGAAACAGTCCTCTTAGAACAAGGCAGCGTGCTCTGTGCCACCTTTACAAAATCATAGCGTTTTCCACTTGGAAAAGACCTTCGGGGTCTTAAAGTGGCGCTTCCTCCCTATGCCGAGATCCTGCTTGAGAATTAGCCTCAGGAAGACTTTGACATATGCCTCTACCAAAGGCAGGTCTGCTCCACAATAATCAGAGGGACTGCTTTCATTGTTGGGTCTGTGAGCCTACCAAGCATGGTACCCAAATAACCCACATCCCTAGAGGAAGCAGTGCTGAGACTTTTAGTGTGCTGCATTTTCTTTGATTTAGGACCATCTTCTTATTTTTCCAGCCAGCTACATTCATTGCTATGTTGACCTATTAAGGTGATTACAGAAAGCGTCAGTGGCCCAGCAGATCTCATTTTCATCATGGCCAGCCTCCTACAATTGCAAGCCTCAGAACATGTCATAAATCCAATAGGCCGACCATATCCAGGAGCTCAGCAAAGAGGCTACAGCTTTTTTGTTTCCACTTAGGCCAGGGTTATGGGGAGTAATAAACTCAGCAGTCAAGGCCAGAAATGTGATAATAATGGGAAATCAGAAAAAGGAGTAGAAAAGAAACAGCAAAGCCAGAGAAATGCCCAGCTTTCCTTGCTTTGCTGAGTTTTCAAATTCATTAACAACCTCAATTATTCAATTCCTCCATTTTAATCTCTAATTAAACACTGCCACAGTCACTGTATCTATGGAGAGTTGAATTGAAATGCCCTCTTTTTAATAATTGTGAACCTTTGATCTCTGTATTGTTAACCTGGGGGGAATTGGGGGGGGGGAACTTACTTTAAAACAAGAGAGGATGAAGAAAAGGAAAACTGTGAGTTCCAAAACTTCACATGAAGTGATAATTGCAGAAGGATATTATTTTCCCTCCAAATATAGAAAAGATGACTATATAGCTTCCAGCATTTTGTATAATAATTTCTTAAATCAAAACTGTATTTGCTGACAAGAGAGTGCCTTAACACAGCCATTATTTTTGGAATAATTAGACAAGAAAAAAAAAAACATTGGGCAGGTACAATATATTGCTAAGGTATGATACTATTTTTTTTTTCTTATTTTACAAGGTCGTAAGGCACTGGGCTTGCTTTAAAAAATATATTTTTTGGATGAAGTAATAAGATAAATATAGGCAATGACATTGGAAGGTAGCATTTTGTTAACCAGATTTCTTTTTATTTAAAGAAAAGACCTTCCTTACACAGAGCCTCGAAGGGGTGTTGTTAATAGGCAGATAAGAGGGAGAAACAGAATATGCAATAGATGGTTTGCCTTCCGTGGTCACAGGCATGAACAATTATTGGGAGGGAGCTGAGTCTCCGCATCCTATCCACTTCTCGCACACTGCCTGGTAGTTGTTGTCTCTGTTGCCCTTTGCCTCAGTAGGCTGTTGACCCATCAAGAGACTAGTATACCTACTCCCTCTGAACCCATGAGAATCAGCGCCTACTCACAGAGAAAGTTCCAAACGAATGTTGGTGAGCCAGTTCCATATACCAGGAAGGCCTAATTTTATGAGTGCATTCTTTCAAATTGCATCCCACAAATTCTTAAGTGGATTACACAAGAAGTGTATGTTTTTAATTTTTTACATTATAATTGAAACATTTCTCCCTTTCTTTTCCTCCCTCCAAATCCTCTCATATGCCCCTCCTAACTCTACTTCAAACCTGTGATCTATTTTTTTCCTAATTGTTATTGCACGCACATATGTATATACATATATAGTCATAAATATATTTTAAATCACAAAAAACAACCTTTATATATACACATATATAAACATATGTATATGCATATACATATATTTCAAATAGCTAAATTAATTAATTCAACAGCAAGAATCAGACTGAATAAAAGCCAGAGTTATAAACAATGAAAATTGCTCTACAACAAACACAAAAAATTACATTCCATCTGGCCAAGAACAAGGTCTCTTTTATAGATTATCCCAACCTTTTCCCTAGACTTGGTGCTTTTCTGTCACTATGAAAGTTTGGACCCCTTGCCCAGGCCAGCTGATGCTCACATGAGGCCAAAGCCCTGTGTATGTTCCAGGTGACTTTTCTAGATGAAAAGTGATGTTCAGAAGACTGTTGCTGAGATATTCCAGTGTGGCAGTCCCCAAAGCTACCTGACAAACACTGGTATTATTTTAATAGAAAACTCTTGTATGACATCAATTCCAGGGAAACTTTCATATTTGAAGGTAGAAAGCCAATTTTGGAAGTACCTGTCCTGAGTATTGTCAGAAGCATGGATTTGATTGGCTATATCAAGTAAGAAAAAAAAAAAAAGGGTTTTCAATCTCTGCCTTCATGAAGACTGTAACCATATATGGGAGATGAATTACTGTTTCCTAACACAACAATTCTGTCAGCATTATACACGGTGGCTTATACATCCAAGTTGTGACATAAATAGAATAGTGCTATAATTTGTATCTGGAATATTTCCCAAATGCTGGTGAATTGAAGGCTTGGTTTCAAGTTTGTGATGTTAATAGCAAGTAGAAGAACCTTCAGGAGGCAGGATTGAGGGGTGGAAGTTAGGTTCTTGGCAGTATGCTCTCCATAGGGGAGACCTCGGGTGCTTTCTCTTCGTTCTTCTGCTTTCTGCTACCATTTTGAGCAGCTTTGCCATCCCACTTGCTCCCTGCTATGGCGTGCTAAATTTCCATGAGCCCAAAATGACAGGGCCAAGTAATCATAGCTGAAATATTTCAAATCACAAACCACTATAGACCTTGCCTCCTCTAAAGCTGGTTATCTCAAATATTTTGTTAGTGACAGAAAGCTAACACAGAAAATGATTCAAATCACTGATGATGTATCAAGAGCTTCTGGTTCCTGTTAAGAGTTTCCCAGAAGGACCACCGTCATCCCATCAGCCTTTGCCCATGTTTCCTCCCGTCGATATCTTCCATCCTTACTGATCGAACAGTCTGTGTGCTCCCTCCGGCTCTCTGCATTACCCTCCTGAGAGAATGGCCATGGATCTGCTGAGACTGTGCAGATTTTTTTTAGACTACCAAGTAACTGTCTCCTCTTAAAGTAGGCCCTGATCCCCAAGGAAAAGGGCACAACTTTTTGCTGCATGGATAAAGATGGTGTCTTTGTCAGCACTTCCCACAGAAAAGGAAAAGGATAAGAGCTGAACTTAAAAACAGTCAAAGCTCGAAGCAGGTACATGAGCTGATTAGAGCCACTATCCCAGAAACCAGCATCTGGCTCCGTGTTTTGATCTTTACTGACACCTACTTTAAATCTCTTCTAGGGTCCTGTCTTCCCTCCATCTCTTACCAACTTGTCCTTCTCCCCATAGCTAAAAAAACAAAAACAAAAACAAAAAATAGTTATTTGAATTAACTTGGAACTGTTATTGAACATGTCTTTAAACAGGTGCTATGCTTTCCTTCAAAAGGGACACCCTGGAAGAGCCCCACAGCCCTGAATATATGCAATCAATACCTTGCCTGAACCATTGATACCTTGCCCATCAGTTAAATATCATTACAGGAAAGATTTCAACAAGATCACGGCACATTATACTTTAAAGTTTGACTTTAAAGGATGCCTGGGCTTTGCTGAAAGGCATTAGTAATGGAATTCTTTATCTCTGAGCTTAATTTATTCTGAGGAGAATAGGGTCATTATCTTAAATCTATTTTTTTTTTCCAACAGAGAAAACAGGCCTCAGAAGTCCAGCACTTATAAAGAAATCATTGTTTAATTACCTTTTTGTTTAACCCTATGAGGAAGGAAAGGGCGAAGGAAGTGACTTATTAGAAAATAAATATCATTCCTACTGGGCTGTCACTAACAAAGTAGCTTTCTCCTTTTCCTTTTCTCTTTTTTTTTCTTTCTGCCTTTCTTCTTCTCATGCTTCTTGCTTCCATCTCTTAAATGAAGTCACGGACAGTACTTAATAGTTTTGAATGCCAGTGAACCAACTTTCCTTGGTCACCGGTAAATAGTGAGTCTAGGGTTCGCAGAATGCAGAGATGGAGAACAGAGGAAGAGCATCCCAGTATTCCACTACTTGCTGTCAGATGAATGTGAGCTGTGAGTTTACACACCAACCGTGAGCTTCCTGACCCAAAGGAAAGTTTTTCTCTATGCAAAACAGCTGACTTGAGGAGTAAAGAATGAATGTAACCCATCATACCAGCTACTTCTTTTACAAAACACCAAACACTAAGTAATTAATAGGATGACTTGTTGCTTTCCACATTAACTGAAGAGTGTCACTGTCCTGGCAGGAGATCTGAGCTCTGAGCAAGTCTCCAAGATAACCATAGCTGTGGGGGTTCCGCTAGCTCATCCACTCTCCCACACTCTAGCCAGCTCTTTCCAGTTCTAATATGTAAAACTCAACCACTAAGCATCCAGGACTTGAGGATCCATTGTAAACAAAATAGTATATTCAGCTGTTACCAAACTGCTTCCCTGGGCCTAGGCTAAAAGGACCTCCCGATTCATCTTGATAGCACCTTTAGCTACAGCTGCTTCTAGAACCTGTCCTAGGATGTGTCTGGTCTCACAAATGACATGACTTCCACAGGCCCATCAGTGATCCAGCTCTGAGAAAATCTGCTACATTGCTATACACAGTTTAAAAGGAAAAGAAAAGTGAGCCCCATTATAATTCCAGGAACTGGAAGCTAATCAAGCCCCACATCTGCTTTTCAGCTCCTTTCTGCCTCTGTCAGTAGGATAGGTGACCCTTTCTGTAAATACTGTTGTTATCAGAGATTTGTGTTTAATGGTTACAAGTGCAAATGACTTCGAAGCCCTCCATTCACTTCTCAGCAATCTGCATGTCTACAAGAAGTGAAAGGCTATAAAGAAGCAAGGATGCTCCAGTTTGGGTCAGCTGCTCCTGCTATTCTTTATCTCCTAGTCTGAAAGTCAGTTGCTTCCTAAATCACACAGATGGGGGTATATTTTCATTTTGTACATATCTTTTCATTTTGTATGAGTAGAGCACACATTGTATCTCTTGGTTCTGTTTTTAGTTTGGCTTGGTTTTTGACAAGCCCCATACATTCTGGAAGTTATTTATTTGTGGTTGACTAACTGGCCTTCTATCTTCAGTTAGCCTTTGCCAGCTGCAGCCACAGGGCCCTCAAGAATGGGGAGAGTGCCCCCACCACCACCATTTTTACAGCCAGCTCCTCATCTTACAGCATTTCCACTAATCAGACAAGTAGGGTTACAGGACAGTTGAAAAGGGGAAACAAAGTTGGACCATAACCATTGAAATCACCACTTATCTACTATGTGCTTTGAGTTATGCGCTAGTCTTTTAAGTTGAATATAAACTAGAAAGAACCAGATTAGTCATATTTTTCAGCTTATGGGACATCACCACTTTCACATTTATAAAAAAATATATGCCCTACCTTTATCTCTGGTTCTCATTTCTATTTCCCTTCTTTATCCACAGGTACCATCTTTAATATGTTTGACATCTGGATTTGGATATGTCAATGTATTAGTGATGTGTCATTGATATACGATACATATGTTCATTACCTACACAAAAATTTTTCAATTAACTTAAGTGATATTGCACAGCAGACACAGCACTGATTATTCCTCATTCTAAGAATTCTCAAGAAGTCCTCACATTGTTAGGCAGCTACCCTGATCACTGTTTCTACTTGTTGCATCCTCAGAGTTTTATTTATCCATTCCTGTTTGATAGATCTCTAGTTGTCTTCAGTTCCTCCCATCCCTGTGGACCTGTGTTGAAAGTCCTAGCACTCGTACCGTCTGAGGAGAGATGTCTCTATGTCTAAGCATATTTCCACACACAATTCTATTGAGCGTTACCTCGTATACTGGAAAATAACCGACCATTTTACATTCTCAACACTGTTCACAGGGTTCCAGTTTGCCCATATGCTGACAAGTTCTAGGTGTTCCTCACTTCCTAATCCTCACTAACCTAATTGACACAGAGCAGAGCTCACTGCCATTTTCATCCCCCCATCCTTGCTAATAACCTTAAAATCCTAAGTCTTTATTCTCAGCTGTCCATATGACAGTGAGCAGTGGCTTCAGGCACTGGAGTCAGGACATGCAGTACCTGGAAATGCCCGGATAAACACATGCATCAGGTGGTTACCCATAATCCCCAAACCATATGAGCAGCAACCACACAGGGATTACAGTCTATGGGGATTCAGTGGCCCAGCAGGATGGGGCCCACGGTGACAACCTGGACAGCCACTCCCAGGCTCCAGCAGCAGAGGCCAAACTGCAGGTGAATCCAGGCCTCACTGTACTGGGAGGTGCCTCGCAATGGCACATCTGTGCAGACTCACTTGGTTTTAACGTTTCTGACAAAGTCGCCCACAAGTGCCACCTTATCAGAGGATCAATTTTATATCAGAGGGTCATTAAATTCTTTTTCATGAGAATAAAATGGGCTTTTGCTGCTGCATGCTGTACTGCTGCTCGTCCGAAACTGGAGATGAAATCAAAGTGGAAGAGATTTAACCAAATTATCCGTCTTCAGAAAATAAGCTCCACTGCAAATGTATTTTTGATGTGGTATTGTGCAACATAGAGAGAGGAAAAATAAAAATACTCTAATGGCCCTGCTATATACAAACAGGAGGAGGCTGCGGGTTTAACTCTCTGTAGGAGCAGCTTTCTCTTCCCATCGAAGGGAAGGCGGTTTATGGATCTTAGAGTTAGATGATCAAGGTACAAATCTCATGATGGACTAGGTGAAGGCTCCACTGAGTTGCACGTGTCATGTCCTTACAATGGCTATGTGTAGATGTTTTCTGTATATGTACGTGTCCATCTGTATGTATCGTGTGGGTGCACACACATGTGTACACGTGTGTGGATGCCAGAGGTCAGTGGGGGTACCCTCCTGACACCTTCCACCTTAGTTTTTGAGACAGTCTCTGACTGAGCTTATTGATTCGGCTAAGATCATTAGCCAGGGAGCTTCAGGGAGCCACCTGTCTCGCTCCCTTCCTGTCCGTAACTCTTGGGTAATGCATACACACCTCTATTTATGGCTCTTTACATGGTTGCATGATATCTGAAGGCAGGTCCTCGTGTCAGGCAGCAGGCCCTTTACCCACAGAGCCATGTTTTCAGCCCCAGCTTTTAATTGTCTCAGAAGCCATAAACCCTTGACATAAAAGCTTGTGCTAAATTTTGTCCTCTCACCTCTCAAAACCTGTCTGTTCATCATGCGCTATCTTCCTACACACAAAAAGCATTCAGCAGGCTCCACCCCTCATGAGAGCCCTGTGGCGAAACCAGGGCTTTTCTCAATGGGGACGCGTGTGTTTACCGCATCCAATTGGACATCAGGATTTGCTTTAGCTCTACAGCTATTTACAGCCCACCTTCATGAACCATTTCCCCCCTTATTTTAATCACATCACAGGTAGAAAGAGCACATGATGAGGAGGCCCAGAGGGCATGCTCAGGATTGCTTAGCTCAGCACCATGAATGTACTCAAAGAGTACCATCCGTTCCTGCGCCATTTGTCCCCGTCTTCTCGGGATTCTTTCACTTTACAAAATCTATGAGTAACAAAAAGAAAAAAAATGATTTTGATAGATCAAAAAAAAATAGAAATATCTGTTAAAATACCTACTGCATGTGTAACACGCGCTTGTATGTGAATGGAGGTTGAGATATAAAGAATAACAAAGAAGGAGAAACTGTATAAGAAATAAGCAGGTGGTTCTAGAAATGAGATCTGTACTGAGAGTGAATACCCGCATGCATGGGCTGCCACAGGGCATGCTGTGGCCTCGCTACCCCTCATCTGTGGCTGAACACAGTCTAGATCTCTACAGATGTAAAGTCCCCTTCCAGCTTGCTTGGTCTCTTGCACCCTAGGTGGTGGGTGCTGAAGCCCATCAATGTGGGCAGTCACCACATTCTCCAGGTCGCTTTCCAGACCACCTAGACCATCATTTCATGCTCTAGAACACCCTCGGGTTCTGCTTTCGGATTTTGTTTCCTTTTCTATTCCCAGTGAAGGTGAGAATCTTTCTAAGGCATGCTTGCCAGTGATCCTTGTATGACGTGAGAAGCTAGAGGATGCAGAGAACCATGAAGCATATCTCACAGACCAGATCCTCGTGCTGGGAGATCAGAATTCCCTCACTGGTGTGGGTGGGCTCATCCATGCTGCCTTATCATTTCCGTTTTGCAGACCAGCAAAGAGGAGGCTTTGCCTCAGGTAGCCTAGGGTTAGTTTCTTAGGTGTGCAGCTGCCTAACAGTGGATTATGAGGCTCAGAGGGCCTTTGAGAATGCCTTGCCTTGGATGAATGGGGCCTTGCCTCTCAGAGGTCCGGCTACATTTTATATTTGCCATAAGCCACACATGCGCTCTTCACGGAGAATGGGAATTAAAAAAAAAAAAAAAAAAAAAAAAACTATTTGCAAGATAAGTAAAAAGAAATGTAATCCCTGAGTGGGATGAAGGGTGCTTTGAAATGAATGGAGGATAATCCTTTTGTTGACTATTACAAATGCACTTTATTTCTGCATTATCTGGCTGTGAGAATGTGCCATTCGCTCTAGTGTCAAAGCCACTGCAGTTTCTTCTCTTTATGTCATCTTAAGTGTGACTGCAAGTCCTGTTTATTGCCTGGGGTCTGAAGCAGCCAGCTCAATGAGGGCAGCTGGGTCATATGGCCACTGTGGCTCCTGACAGATTGAGCTTTGTCCCAGGCTCTAGACAGCAGTAAACAGGAGGTTAGGGGGTGGCTATGCTGCCATCTAACACCCACCATCTCCAGAGGCTGTAACCCAGCACTCTACAGACACTTTGAATAGCCAGACTTGTAACTCTATTCTTGGGTGGTCTGGGACCTGTGACTAATGCCTCTCTTTCATGTTTTCGAATTCAGTTCTCTTGAAGGGGCTGGTAGAAAAATTTAGAGAGCATTCATTGGAAATGAATTTAGAGAGCATTCATTGGAAAATGCACAGATAGAGCACATAATTGTATGTGATTGGGGGCAGATCTGTAAATATTAAATAAGAAGGTGGAGATATGCTTGGGTAAGGCTGAGTGGATGGTTCTAGAGAGCAAACAGGTGATGGGAATAAGAACCCCTCAACTGAACTCTGCTTTTTTTTTTCCCTTTCCATTTCTTCCCTGTTTGACAAGAAAGAAGGTTTTCTGTGAGAAGGCAAGCCTTATAAAAGCTGGTACTGGGTAACAGTCTTAGTCTACAACCTTTGAGAATGGAGGGTCTTTTCCTGGAGGTAGTACCTGAAAATCTCAGGCTTGGGGAGAGGGGTGGAGCTCAGCACATGCTTAGCATGCAGGAGGCTCTGGGTTTCATCTCCAGCATAGGAAGGAAGAAGGAAAGGGGGGAGGGAGGAAGGGAAAAGAGAGAGAGAGGCTGTGTGGAAGGGAGGGAGAGATTAAGGGAAGAAAGGAGGGCTCAGTCACCTACCTAATAGTCTGTTGGTTTGAAGGAAGGACCGTGGAGCCCCACACTCTGCAGACGCCTGGAAGGACCAAGCACATTTTGAATAATGCTTATATCTACCACTTTGGGCAGTTAAAATGATGTCAGGAATGGTACCCAAAATCCAAGAACTCTATCCTGATCCTGGTCAAGAAAATATCAGTGACAGAGGAAAGGCATCCATGTTCATGTTGTTCTCTTCAAGAGTCTCCAGTCAATTCCCAAGGCCAAAAACACTGATGGCACATTGTATGCCTGCACATAGACCTCTCCATCTTCCACCCCAGCCTGCTTGGCCAGGTCCATCAGTACCACTCTTTCTTGGTCTGTTGACCCTTACTAGTCAAACTTTGGGACCATCATGCATGCTACTCTTCACCCCAAATCAGCCTTCCTTCCTCTGGCTATCTAGTCATTTGTAGTCCCAGAGTTCTGCTGATCTATCACTGCCTTAAGGAATCCCCTGATCCTTCTGAGCAAATAGAGCAGACCAGTCACTCGTGCATTCTGCATGTCTTCATTTTATGTGTAACAGATTTAAAATAAAACTCAGCCAGACAATCAGCTGCTTTCTATGGTCGCCCCACACTGTTGTACAAACGCAAGTGGCTAGGATGATGGCTGTCTCATTCTGCACTGTGTCCCTCTTAGCCCATGCCGTTCCCAAAACCTTGCCCAATTCATAGTTCAGAAGGGATGGACAGTCACAAGAAATAAATGAAATTAAGACCATTTGGCTTTCTCGTGTGTGTGTGTATGTGTGTGTGTGTGTGTGTGTGTCTGTCTGTCTGTCTGACTGTCCATCCCATTCATCTCTTCTCTTCAGTCTTTTAGAAGGAAGGCAAGACGCCTGATTTCTGAATCTAACCTGTATCATCCAACAAAGCTGTGTTTTCTGCATGCGCTGAAGGAGCTATCTGCTTCAGATGTTTGAGTCTTCCCATCCTCGAATCCATCCTCACAGTGTGAAGAGCCCACCATAAACCCCACATAAAGTACTGAGTCACATATCACCCAGATTAGACATTTTATAGGAAAATTTATGGATTTGCAATCTGCCTCCCGACAGCTTACAGTCTAAGGAAGGGGGAGAAAAACTAACCCGTGCAAAATAACGAGAATATGTTGTCAGTAGGATTAAGTCCCGAATCTGTGGATGTTTTAGATATTCAGAAAATACACACTTCAGTAACAGTAATCAGTGTTCTAGTGCTATAACAAAACACTGCAGGCTGAATCATTTAAGAGGAGTATATGCTTACTTGCTTCAAAGTTCTAGAAAACATGAAATCCTGGCATTGATATCGGGTGAGGGCCTTTTTGCTGCATCATAGTCTGACATAGGACAAAGCATGGTGAGACAAGGACAGCAGACAATCTTCAGTCTCTTCTCTCTATAAGGCCACTAATGCCGCCGTGGGGGTCCATGTTCATGGCTTCATCTCATCCTCACCACTTCCCAAAAGCTCAACCCCAAACACTATCAACTCATGACTCTGATAATTCAGTTTCCTAGCTCATGGACTTCTAGGGACATACACTCTCCTGGCTAGTTCCTGTCAACCTGACAAAAGCTAAAGTTGCCTGGAAAGAGGAAATCCAGCTGAGAAAAGGCCTCCACCAGAGAGCCTGTAGGCAAGTCTGCAGGGCATTTTTCTTGATATAGTGTTTCAGCCCTCTAGAGCCAATGCAGCCCCTGGACAGTTGGTCCTGGGTACTCCCAGAAAGCAGGCTGAGCAAGCCATGGTAAGCTAGCCAATAAGCAGTGTTCCTCCATGTTCTCTGATCCAGCCTTTACCTCTAAGTTTCTGCCCTAAATTTCTGCCTTGAGTTCCGCCATGGCTTCCCTCAGTAATAGGTTACAACTGTAGCTGAAAGAAACTCTTTCCTCCCTAAGTGGCTTTTAGCTAGTGTTTTATCCCAGCAATAGAAAGTAAACCAGGGCACATACCATAGCAGACTGTAATTTTTTTAAGTGGGAATGAGCACATTTAAGTATATTTGGAAGTGGGAGATGGATGTGGAACAACTAGCGGATTTGACAAAGAGGATGTGTGGCTTCTAAGGCATAGGTAAACGAATGACTACCTCTCGGAAATCCAGATAGCTGGACTTTAGATAAGATTGATGGTAGGAGAGTCTAAAACTTCTGGGCTTTCAGGTGCCTGGTTCATTGTTACTGTTAGGGCATGAGCTCAGCAACAAATTAAGTGAAGTGTCCCCAATAAATGCTAATAAGCCCCAAGAGGCAGCAGGGGCATTCCCGTGCATACCAAATGCACTCATTAGAACCCCTGCCACTATGAAGAATAGCAAAATGACCTTGCAGTCATTAGGAACTTAAAATGCTATGACTTAAGTTTAGAGGAACACATATTACATTGTAGAGCTTAATTAGTGATACCTTTGCTAATTGCTGCCTAGCACTGAGCCTGGATGAATAAACGCATGATGGACATTTGAAGCATCAGACATAAGCCATCACTATTTTTAAAGACAGTGAAATTACAGAAGAGGCATTTGAAAAGGTGTTTATCTGAGCTCTGGTGAGTGGTTTGAGAGAGAGGGGAGGGGCTGGACAGTAGTGTGTTTATTTGCATGAATGCTAAATGCTGGAATTTTCTCCTGAGAACACCATTTTTCTCCTACCCTTCTTGAATGTGAATGCAGGCATGTCAGACAATGGAAGAAAATTACCATAGCGCCAAAATCCAACGCCAGCATGAAAACAGCTGCTCAGGGGTATGTATCCCACAGACAATTAGAATCTTCAGCATTATCCAGCACAGCTCCTCTGTGAGGTGTTGGACAGGACTCTGTAGCCAGGAGCAAGCAGATTTGTTCAGCAGATAAGCGCCACTTGTGCCTTCCTTTCTTCATTCATGCTTGAGAGAGTCCAGTGAGCTGCGTGCACTGCCTTGGCATTGGAAAGAAACACAGAGCCCCTCTGCCCCATCTCACTGTTGTAGCTTTGGCCAAAGCTCTGGAGACAGAACTCAAGCTATAGCACTATCTCTGTACTTGCTACTGAAGATGAAATCGACAACAGAAAGGTTGAACCTACCAGCCACTCCCACTCACTAGCAACACACACACACACACACACACACACATACACACATACATACCGCAGAACATCCCATACTCAGAGCTGTGTTCAGCATTTGTAATAAGGGTATAAAAAGGAAATCATTTTCTCAGAGTTGTCATTTTTTTTTCCTTCTTAAGGATAAATGATAGCTGATGTTTCAAAAAAACAAAACAACAACAACAACAACAAAAAAAAAAAAAAAAAAAAAAGGCCGTACTACTCTCAGGGCCCCAACTGCATAGATTCTAAATGCTACAGATTAAAATCAAGCCATAAAATGCTATAACCAGAAGCAGCCCTAAAGTCAGCTGAATGCTGGAGACTCACGTTGGGATCCGAGGACCAGAGATCCTTTGAGGTCCCTCAGCTGCCACAGGGGAGCAGGAAGGAGACAGAGCCAGTTCTTTACATATTGAATCCATCCATGCTTTTGAGACAAGCAAGACACTTCAACTACTGAAAACTGCTGGAAGATCACCAAGAGGTCATGAAGGACAAGGAACCCATGTACCTTCCTTTGTGCTGAGAATTCAGGCCTCCTGAAGCCAGACTGAAGAAAGCTCCCAGCACTCGCCATGGCTAAGCATTTGTGATAGTGGGCATCAAGCTCTGACCTACTGTTTGCAGATATCTGTAGGAAGGATTCATTTTCTTATGCTGGCTCCCAGTGACCATGCTCCTCTGAACTCTTAGAGGATCACAGATGCTTTTCAAGGGAATGGGAGGGTCAGATGATACTGTTGCCACTGTTCTGATGTAACCTGCCCTCAATGCCCATACTTTAGGGATAGCAGATCCTGGCAGCCATTCTTCACTGACTGTTCTGGTTGGGGCTGGATTTCAGAAGCTAAGTAGCTCCTAGGAGATTGAAGTCTGTGTTCCTCCCTCTGTCATTTCTCATGTACGTATATGTATGTACCAGTGGGGGCTGATGCTCAGGTATGCATGTGCATATGGAAGCCAAAGATCAATACCAGGTGCTGTTCAGCTTGTTTTTTATTTTGTTTTGTTTTGTTTTGCTTTTTATTTTTTTAATTTTAATTAATTAATTAAAATTTTTTTTGAGGCAGGGTCTCTCACTGGCCTGAAGCTTGCCAAGTAGTCTAGGATCTTACTAGCTAGAGCCCCCTCTGCTTCCCCAGTGCTGGAATCAGAGGTGCTCAGCACCACATCAGGCTTTCTTACTGTGGGTTGTGGGGACTGAACTCAGGTCATCATGCTTACACAAGCAAGCACTGTACTGTCAGAGCCAACTCCTGAGCCCCATGCATTTCTCTTGATTTCTGGGCCACTTGTCTTCTTTACAACAGGCTTTTGCTGCCTAAAGAGGAATGACTAGCAAGAAGTGCTAGATGGAGTGCCCCACATGTCTTCAGGCAAGGCCTCCATCTGTCTATGGAGAGTGTGCCACTGGCAAAGAGAAATGACATCTCCCCCACTTCTCCTCTCCTTTCCCTTCCTCTCCCTTCCTCTCCCTTCCCTCCTGGCTTTCCTCCCAACTTCTCTCTCTGTCCTTTAAAATACCGAAGATTCAAAAATGAAAAAAAGAGCTGTGGATAATTAAAATTAAATCTTCGTTGCCCCAATGTCTGAAACTCTAGGAAGTCATTATCAGAGTCAGACAGTGATATTTTGATATCCTGGAATCTTTTTGATATCAGGAATAAAGTTCTACGTCATGAGAAGATAGAGAGCCATGCTATTTCCTAATCATCCTTTATAATTTGCAGTGTCTTAGGATGATTTCTCAGATGTTTCCACCATGGCTTATGTACACTTCAAATCCATGTGCCGTTAAATGCAGAAGCTCAGTGCTGAATTAATGACGGCAGCTTCAAACACCCACCTCACTGGCAGGCTGGAGATCTAAGGACGAGCTCAAAGAGGGTGATGGGCCTTTGAAAATTACCAAGCACAAACAATAAATCTCATTAAATAAAGTCAGCAGAGTGGGCTCAAAAATGAAGTAAGACATGGGGACAGGGAGGATGAGAGTGAGCCCTAGCATTGACTTTTATCAGGGAATCTGATGGGGCGAGCTGGAAAAAAAAAAAAAAAAAAAAAACAACTGTGTTTGGGAAAATCACATGACCCAAATTGAAGCGATAGTGAGAACAGTGCCAGTAGAATGCTGTGGAGACAGTTTCCTTGGCAAGAGAGTGTGCCCTAAGCTGCTGACAGTTAGTGTCACAGCTGGGGTTATTAGTGACTCTCACCACAACAGTTTTGGTAGAGTTCAAGGAAAGAAGAGGTCTTAAGCAGGGCCATCAAAAGAAGAGCCAAGCAGACAAATTCACATCATCAGCGTGAGCCACCAGCCCCCAGCATCCTTGGATGAAGTGTATAGTGGATGTGTCCCACAGAGGCAGGTCCCCTTTCAAGGTGCCTCTGACCACAGGAAGGAAGGAAGAAACCCAGGTACTGGTACTGAATGGCAAGGTTGTTGGTGTGATCCAGTAGGGAGCTGTGCAAACATTGGAGGACAGTCGTTGTACCAGACCGGCATGTGCATTTTTCAGAAGGAAATTGGGTGTTGCCTGTCACAAGAGAGGTAATATGAAGCCTGGGGAGCATGGACAGGGCTGCGAGACATGGGGCATGAGTCCTGGCTGACCCATAGACTTTGTGATGACAATGAAGCCTTGCTGACTGCCATCCCTGGTCAAGGCTGAATGGTTTGAGGACAGAACTCTCAGGGTTTGCTGAGGGGAAGCCAGCCTCCTTTATGAACCTGTCCCACATAGTTCCTTCTCTTCAACTCTCTCTCCTCCCACAGCTTTCTCCTTCCTCCTCCCCTGTCCCCAATGATTCTAACTCCATTTTAACTAAAGAATTTAACTACAGAGATCACACTGACCCTTTCCCCAAGAATGAAAGGATGCGGGGTCCTCTACCAGAGGATTGTGATTTGTGAATGTGACTGGGGGTTTATTTAAACTAATTTTATTATTCATGACACAGACAATTTATGCATTGAATGCAATTAGGGGCTATGATTGGCTGCCACGGCTAAGGGCTAAAAGTGCCACTTCCTTGGATATGCAGGCAAGGAAGGCAAAGAATATTAGAAAAATAATCAGTTACAGCAATGTTTTTATGAAGTGATCCCACAAACCTTCATTTAAAAAAAAAAGCTAATTTAATTTCCCAAACACCCAGCGAAAGATATCTAATTATCTACTTCTAAATTGCTCTCATAATTTTTCCAAAGTTTTCTATTGTTTATGCCTTTGTGAGATGTCCCTGCATACAAGTGAAGAAGCTGCCAGCTTGATGTACAGGTCCCAGTAAACCCCTTTACAATGATTCTCCTGATGCCAAGCACAGGGGCCCTGATGCAGCCTCTTATGTTTTTGTTCATTTAATCAGGAAATAGTTGAGAGGCAAGACTGATTTGTAATGATTTACAATTTTAAGTGGAGAATAAAGAGAAAGAATTGACCTTTTTTTTTCTTTTCCTATGAGAAGCAATCTTTAAAACAATATCAGACATAAAATCAAATGAATCTTGGTGTGTTCAAAGGATGGCTTACTCTTCCGCAGTCAAAGGGAATGGGTTGCAGATACAGTCAGGTAGAAGCATCCTAAGAGACAAATGTTAAACGACAGAAGCCAAACAAAAAGGAGTTCATACATTTCGGTACTACTTCCGGAAAGCACTAGAGAGTAAACTAGTTTTTAGTGGTAGAAAGTAGATCAATTTCCAGAGTGAAGCAGCTGAAGAAAGCAAAAGTGAGGACCCCTAAGTGGGTATTCTAAAGCTTTGAAGTTGTGGTCTTGCCCACTGGCCTCATTGTGGTGATGGTTTCCAGAGAAACCATGTATGTATGTATACCAAAACTGGTCACATTATACAGTATGATGAGGACTTCTTACTCCATGCAGATATTATAAACAGCAATACAAGAAGACAAGATGCACAGTACAGGTGTACGTGTACTCACGAATCTACCCATGGGCACCACTGTCATCTTTGTAGATGTGAAAGAGGAGATGGCTATTTCCCTAGGGTTTCAGTTGTGCCTTCCAAATGTGCTAGTACTCAATGTTGATGGGCCTGAACTGAGGAATATTTAGTAAATCTCAGTTAGCACCACAATCTACCTACCATCTTCATGAGACCCATAGAATCCTAAAATAAGACATCTTAGAATGTTCTGTGAGGGCCTGAAGAAAGCCTGGACAGCATGTCTTATCTTTGGGGAGATGAACCAGATGCTGTCTGGTACCTGACTTAGAGCCTATAGCTTAGGCTCTAAAAAGGATTAAAGAAATAGAGGGAAAGGGAGAAGAAAAGATATAAATAGAGAGAGACCAGGAAATAGACAGAGACAGACAGACAGAGAGACAGAAGCAAACAAAGAGACAGAGAGAATAGTATATGAGGCCATCAAAACTTGCTGTAAGAAGAATCTGGATAGAGCCCTTTAAAGACATAGCACAGCAGAGCAGGCCTGAGGTGGAAGAACAGAATGAACTCCCTCACTTCAAAGGCACCTCCAGTCCCCAAGAGCTATCGTCTGACATCAGCCTTTGTGACTGCCACATAGTCACCAAACTCTCAGAATGTTCTTTATAGCTTCCTGCCAATCAGTTCAGGCCTCTTGATCACATCCCTATCATATCCAGAATGCAATGAATGTGTGTTACTTTCCCCCTTATGGGTTTCAAGTGCTTTCATGCAATTACATCATGAGCTTCTCACCTGGGTTCTGTGGAATACATAGGGTAGGTCCTACCAGCATCCGTGGTTTCCCAGGTCTCTCATTCGATGGAGAAATAGGAGTAAAACCTTTCCTTTTACCTGTTCTCCCACCTTCCTCCATTCCCAGTGATATGGTGCCCACTCCTCTAGTTACTAAATGGTAATGGGACTTACAGAAAGTCATCTTGATGTTGAAAAGAGAGTTAATATTGCAAATGAAGCCTTCTTCCCACTATCCTTATTCCCTGTTCTGTATTTGGTTAATTTCAAACATTACTTAAGCCACATATGTTGACTTTAAATTTCTGGGCATGTGAGAGAGCCTGGGAGAATGGGACAGAAAGACTGAGAAATGAAAAAAAAAAAAAAAAAAAAGAAAATACCACTCATCAAATCCCCCCAGGTCTCTGCCTCTCCAAGTCCATCCCAGCAGTGTTAGATGAATTATAACTAGGAAATATAGCTAACCAAGAAAGAAAAGTGACCTTTCTGACTTCATGAATTTGGGGGAATAACAGCACAGGAGCTAAATTTGGTCAGAGAGGAGGATCCTCCTTGGAAACCTTGCTGACTGTGATCATAATCACAGCACATCTTGGTCTCCAATCCCCCAAAGCATCTCCCCACTGTCCTGTTGGCAAGACACGCTTGTCTTAGTCTTAGAGTAATGAATGCTTCCTTGCCCCAGTCCTCACAAGCTATGTTCAGAATGGAACCTGGGCAACTATTGTGAGTTTGAGATGTTGCCAGTGACATTATAGCTTAATTATTCATAGGTTATCATTTCCAAATCGCCTTCCATAATCTCAGTTCACCTTGCATGGATTCCCACCTGCACCCTCCCTTGCCCTCTCTGCCTTTCCCCATCCTTCTGGAAGGACAGTCAAGGTGAAGCAAAGTGAGGCAAGAAGGCTGATCTCTAACTTGTGTGATAACCTTAGGTTTTGACTTTCCCTCTCCTATTCAGAACCATTATCCTTTTTTTTTTTCCTTGAACATTGAAGGTTTCTTTTTTCCCCTGAGGAGACATTTCTAAAACTGATCACCATTGGTATGTGAATTTTCCTGTCAAGAGAGGGACAGGATAAAGAATGTGGCCATTATTTTCTGCCTATAAAAGCAACCTCCTTCCAGCTGTTACTCTAAAAGCAAACTAACCCTCTTGACACTGGGTCACCCTCTACCCTGGCATCCTAGATCCAAGACCAGCCCAATATTTAAGCCATGGGACCAAGTTGTTGGTAGAGTGCAGAACTTGGCTCTCCATCCCAACTATTCGATAATGCTCTAATTAACTACTGCAAACTTCAGAGGACCCAGCTAACTATAATTGAGAGATCAACAGAGACTGCATGGAGTTAGATGTGCATACTAATTACTAAATTATCCAACACCTGTTTTGGAGTGTAGCATGAAAACATGGCTTTGTTTTCGAGCAGAAGACCTTTCATTGAAGAAGTTTGTCTTTAGTGAGCAAAGCGGAGCCCACTCCTTGTCTGATGTCTTTTACTGGTACCAGTAGGAGTGGAGACCAGTCAGTGCTAATGAAACTAGACAATGAAATATCTATGCAGCCGGCTCTAGGGGCCAATTCTGAGGGGTCAGAATGGGGCTGCTGGAAATAGACATTAATGAGCAGAGCATCATCACGATGGAGGGAGTGACACTCTGGATTGGCACATTTAGGTCTATATCTGAACACCAGCATGTCTCTGCATTGTTTGCATCTGGCTCCCTCCCCCGGAACTGGATTGGCACCATCATCTAAAAACTATTCATGGGTCAAAGCCACTTAGCATTTTTACCAAGACTACCATGAGCCTGCTGCAGGCAGAGAGTATAGAATGGGGAGCAAGGGAGATTGTTCCCAGTAGAGGTTTTCTCTGAGATAGATAAGGGCAAGCAAGCAAGAGAACATGAGATTAAATTGAGAAACAGATGGACCATGGGAAGAAAAGAAACTTTGCCTTAGACCCATTTCTCATTTTTACTGATTAGATTCAATAACTCATAATCAGTGAATTCAGACCAGAGTAAAAATCAGAGCTTAGCCTAAACCTCATCCTTTTTAGAGGAAGCATTTGTCATCAAATTGAAAGATGACACCTCTATCTAAAGGCTCAAAGACTCTTGGAATTAGTACAATGGAGTATGCCTAAGACCTACAACCTGAGATAATGCCCATGCCAGTGCCTGCCCTCTGCTATCCTCAAGGTAGCTCATATTTTCCTATGCACAAAAGAGAAATCTCCCAGTTACCACCCAAGAACTGCCTGCAAGAAAATTGCAAGGCAGATTCACTACTGCTGGCTTTTTCTCAGTTGGAACAATTTTGATGAGGATAATGATAATGAGGTTGGCAAGGATGGTGATAATGATTAATATGATCATCGGTATTCACAAACAATGCAGACAAAACTTAAATAGATCATAGGGATGCTGAGATTCTAGCATGATCTAAATGTATGCTGTCTTTCTTAGAAATTCAATACACTTGACAAGTCTATGCCTAAACATTTCTCAGGGTATCCAGCTCTTGAACACTCTACATTTTTATGCCACCACCCTCTTTCTCTGGGAAAGCTGTGCTCATCATAAAGTCAACACATACAGTAGAAGAATCCACCACACTGAGACTCCTTATGTTTCTACCAGGCTTCTATGTTTGAGATCCAGTTAAACTTGACCATGTTTTCAGATTTTATACACCTCTGCATTTGGGATTTTTCTCATCGTTGACATGTAAAAATGAAGTACTGAAAAAAAAAAATGAAGTACTGCTTGTCTGAAAATGAAGAAGTATAGTATCCATAGTTATCTATTGGCACCAAATTCTTCTCCCATATGGCAGCCTATGAAACAACCCTGTTTCCTTCCACTGTCCAAGATGAATCTGTGGGCACTCTACTAACTTTAAATTTGCAGAAAGGTTTGAATATGTAAAAATAGTACAACAACATTTTAGCACATTTCCCTTTCACCCATCATTTATTCACAAAAGGTTGAGTTGAATTCTCAAATCCAAATGATGTGAAACAGAAAACACTGCCTCGTGTTCACTGCGTAATGTGAAGATAACTCATTGCCAAGAAAGCACTGGGTATATTTCTCAGATACCCCCTACCCCCACTCCTCCTCCGTGCTAAGTATGGTTGCTTTGCATTTCCAGATGACTTGACCTTTTCCTCCTCATTAGCCTCTCCAGAGAGGTGTGCCATTGCTTTTGAGCTCTTCCATAATCTTGGAAAGTCTCCTTGTCTTTAGAAAGAAGCCTAAAAAAATCTGTCATCTAGAGGGTTGAGTAATTCATCTCCTGAATCATGGACCTCTCTTGCTTGCACATCTTTTTATAACCCTGCTGAGCGCATGCTGTCATAGACTGCAGAGACGTGAGGCCTACTTCACTTCTGTGCACATTCCTGTCACAGACCTGCCCGGCATTAGTCAGCACTCTCTCCGAGCATTTCCTTCATTCATTGGGCTTGATTGTGTCGCTGTGCTTGAACTTTGAACCCAAATTACAATTTGTTCACATACATGTATTAGAAAACATTGACATTGGGTCAACTTTACATCAAATGAAGCAAAACACATTGAGCAATGAGATTCAGGATCAGTTGACATATTCTAGAGGGTGTGTCTTCAACCATAGTCCTAGAGCTGCTGAATCTATAAGTTTATGTGGATTGAGGTGCTCACAGCCAGTGACTACCTCTACAATAATGAAGAGCCTTTCTAGGGATGGAGTTTCACGAGTAACTTTTTCTATAATGAGATCCATGGTAGTATATAATTTTATCTAACTAGTAGATTTAAACACGTTTATTTATTTATGCATGAATGGCTACTGATTTATAGATCCTTGAACTCAAGTATATCCTAAAGATCATTGAAGCCATTTGTGCACTCTCCCCAGAGAGCCAGATAGCCTCCACTTTCATTCTGCTATAATTGAGAGCTCATAGCTTCCAAAGATTCTCATTGTAGAACTGCTTCAATGCTCCTGAAATTCTTTGTGTTAATTCAGAGCCTACGTTATAACTCTCCTTTCCAATTCTTACTCTGAATAAATTCATAATTCTTTTATGTAACCTGCTTTCTAATTGTGTATATTTAACTCAAAGAGGCATTTTTATCCATTTTCATGAATCTATCATCTGGCCCATCTTAGACTTAGGAATTCCAGTCCAAAGTTGTGAGCCTTCTACTACTCCACAGGAGTCCTGTGACTGAGGAATGGGAGAATGTACCTGTATAGAAGTAAAAGCTAAAGTAAAAGTACTATGAATGTATTAAGGTCAGAATAGTTAATTCTTCTCAAAGAATTGAGAGAGATGCCATAGAACTATAACTTTTTGTTTGTTTTTCATTTTAGAGACAGGACTTCAATGTGTAACCCTGGCTGTCCTGGAACTCATTCTATAGACCAGGGTGGCCTCAAACTAAGAGATCTGCCTTTACCTGCCTCCCAAATGCTAGAATTAAAAGTGTATGCCACCACCACCTGGCTTAGAAAAATAGTTTTTGGAAAACTTGAGGAAAGTATAGGGTCTTCCCAGGTAAATAGTGGAATAAAAACTTTCCAAATAGAGTGATGACGTGAATAGGTCACAAAAATTATCATGGTAGCCATGTACTTTGGAATGAATAAAATCCTGGGTATGTAGACATCTTAAAGATAGGTATATAGGACAGGAACATGGCAGAAAGTTAGATGAAGATATGGGATGTAGGAAACAGGCTGTTCAATGCTGGACTCCCTAAAAAACACTCTCTCTTACCTCATTGGGTGGGCTGCATTGCCTTGCCAAGATGCCCCATTTTTCTCTGTCCTACATCTCATCATCACATAAGACATCTAACTAGTTCTAAAATACCAGGGGCTTTGTGATAATTTCCATGACCATACTCATGGAAACCTATTTTGGAAAGTCCTCCACCGTTGGAAAAGAAACATGGAGTGGTACTCCTTTCTCCTAATCAGTTGTCATGGAATTTGTCCTTAGGTTCTTTCTTTATCTGACTCAATTCCTTTGGAGAAATAGTAATAGGAAGGTAAAGTATAGCCATGGTATTGCTTTAATGGTAATATCATGCATACCCATAGAAACTGGGCTACTAGCAATCAGCCTGCAGCCCTTCAGGGTCTAAACACTGGCTTCTTATCTGTGTTACACTGTCACTGGCTGTCCAGTAGGTCAAATTGAGGGAGGTCACGATCTCTGAATTCATGGCCTGTGAAACGAGACACTGCAAAGTTTCTTGTATTGGGTGAGTTTTATACTTACTTGCTGCAGAAGTGGAACGCTGTCACTCAGCAGGCATCCATTTACCTGCTCAGTAGAGAAACTCCCTCCACTCACTGTAATCACCCAAAATCAACTCTTTGCTATGCGTCAGGCAGTCAGGAATGTCAATGATTGCCTGATGCTTTTGTAACATTTGTTGGCATCACCGGAAAGCATGGAAATAAAATTGTAGAAGAGCAATGGATTTAGGGAGGGAATTTCTCCCTGCCTTCTACTTTCTACTGAGATGCCTCCAAGTCTTTTCATACCAAGAAGTAGAGCACCTGCCATGGTTACAGTTATATATATATATATATATATATATATATATATATATATATATATATATATAGCAAAGGGCAAACCGGACAAGCCATTCCAGAATTTTATAATACCAAAGGGCAAATATGTAAGTGTGGTAAGTGTGATTCACACTGTAACTTAAGCTGACCAGGGAGTGAACTACGTAGGAGGGGGGAGGGGTATCTAACAATGAATTTATTCCCAACTAATAGTTCCAGTGTATACAAAGCAAAACTCCAAAATGAACTCCACACTGAAAAGTTCTGTAATCACAATCTGGAGGGGGTGTTGATGTGTGCACCTGCTCACATTTTGACAGTGGGTGGCAAATTGTAGATAC
Organism: Psammomys obesus; assembly: GCF_907164565.1. Lineage (NCBI taxonomy): Eukaryota > Metazoa > Chordata > Mammalia > Rodentia > Muridae > Psammomys > Psammomys obesus. Next base: position 1,247,625 of record NW_026586173.1, on the reverse strand, counting down.
ATTTGAAAGGATCCTTCAGTGAAAAGTGTCCTCACAAAAAGTCAAGAGGACATGAGTTGGGGTGCACACAAAGCTTCCAGAACCAAAGTGCTAATTTCCTAGATGTGCCAGAGGACAGAAAATGATCATAGGAAATGACGTTGCTGGAGACTTGACCCCTTCTCCACCCCAAAAAGCTCCTATGAGGGCTTTCTGTTCTCCAAGCACTGATTCATTCATTTTGACTCCATTTACAATTTGGGCAGCTTTTCTTCCAAACCAGACTCCTGTTTGGGAGACGGAGGCTGTTTGTTTATTTTGAGCTTTTAGTTTTAATATATTAACCACTTTTTGGAAAACTCATCCAGGCGTTTGTAACAGTCTAGCCTGAGACTTCTCACCTCCATGACCATGGCCTAGCAAAGTAGAGTAGGATTCGTTGCTAAGAGACTGGAGGAGGCCATTGGCCAAGAACCTGATCTGAATGTAAGTCTCCTAACGCCAGCTCATGTCTGAACTTTATAGTTGTTTATGAGGGCACATCTCTAGAAGAGCAAAAGAGAACAGATAAAGGAAATGTGATGGGGTCACTTCAACCCTGGGAAAGGCTCCATTAGCAGACACAAGAAGGGAAGGGGAAGCCACACACTAGGTTCAACCCATTCAAGCCACTTGATTGCATTCCAGCTGAGAAAGGATATACTCCTCCTATTAGGTATATTACGTGACATGGTGATTGGTGGAGGAGAGCAAAGTACTTGTCAGCTGAGTGAGCATTGGCTGTCACTCCTGCTATCAAGCTGCCTGCTTATTTGCGATTTTATTTTCAGATGTGATTGACAGCTGGATGGCTCTGACATTCTCGGCGCAAACATACAGCCTGTTATTATGCTTGCATTAACATTTTGATAAACACACGGTGCAGCATTGGAAAAGTAATTACATGTCATCACTTCAGTGCTTCATCAAAGAAAAGTTTACTGTGTAATTGCGCTGTGATTTACCTACGTAGAATGTGTTACACTCCACAAAGGCTCTCTCTATTTAATAGTTTACATTTGCTCTTTAAAATATACAATATCCCTTCCCAGGGGCTTCGTTGGTCTAAAATAAACTTGGCAATATAATTTAGCTTTCCATAAATATACTTAGATATTACTGTGGAGTACTTTTGCATAATAGTTATTTAATGCTAAGCGTAAATATGCTGTGCATTATATTGGCTGAGCTATCAAAAAAAAAGACTTCTGATGACAAGGAAAAACAGGATACTGTTACCTTGGTTTCTGCATTAAGGAAAGGGACTTTTGCTCTTATATTTATATCCATGCTTTTCACAATGACATCTAATTTTACAATAAAGTGACTTGAGCTGAAGCGCCTCGCAGTAGAATCTAAAATATTGGTTCTTGTTAGCGTTTAAAGAGCTCTTCTGATGTGGCACTGAAAGAGGCTTCTGAAGAAAAGCACAAATGATTGCAGGGTACTTGGGAACCGGAGACGAATGAAGGGGTGATTTGACTGACGTTTGCTTGGTGAGATCCATCTGAACAGCTGGTTATCTAGGAGGTACAAGGTGATGGGGGGCTGGGCAGTAGCCAACAGTAATTGAAGAGCCCCCAGCAGAATCTCCAACGACAAATTATATTTTTATGCCTGATGCTGGGAGGGCATTTTGAACTGCTGTGGGCTTTGTAATTATTGATGAGCAAGCCCTGACTGTGGCAGCCCAGGTCAAGCAGGCAAGCATTCCTAGTATGCTTAATGATAATGTGAATATTCGTGTTAGCCTTTATTCTAGAAAGAATAGACAAAGAGGAAGGATAGAAAGAGATAGGGTGGCTGGAATGCTCACACAGTGGTTCATAAGGCTTCTCCATGGACATCAAATTTCCCTCCTTAAGTAATTGAGATGGGCAGAGCTGCAGAGAGGAAGACCCACTGTCTGTTACACAAACAGGTCCTAGTGATGATGTAAGGCTATGGAGTCCTTGAGATGCCCTTCACCATCTCTCTAAGCATTCCCTTTATCAAAAGGCCATTCTCTCAAATGACCCACTCAGTGCTGCACAGAGGTCAAATAACTGAACTGGAGGTGAATTCCTTGTCATTTCTGTTCTTGCGGGAGATCTCATAGCTGCACAGAAAGGAGCCTGGCAGTCAGAGAATTAGGACAAATGGAAGAGACCGTAGCCTGAACTTGAACATGAAGGTAGAAGCAAAGATAAAGAGAAGGAATGAAAGGATCACCAGGGAGTGAGGACTATGAACTGAGTCAGAGGGCCAGAATGTCATTTATTCAGCGAGCACTAGGACCAATGGCAATCACATCAGCTGCTTCTTCAGTTCAACTGGCAGCTGCGGGGTGAAAAAAAAGTTAAAACATGTATTTCCAGATGTGTATAACAGTTCAATAATCCCACGTTAGTATATATTAATCCTCCCTGGAAATTGGCATTAACTCAGCTTTAGCACTCATCTAAATAAACACATCAACTCTGAGAACAGGCGCTCCTTTGCATAACAGCTGCATATGGCATCTGTATCCCAGTTATAGGTTCCCTGTACGAATGCTACCTCTGGAGCAAGCTCAGTGTCTCCTTTTTACCCATAGCTGGACTCAGAATAGTTTTGCTGTCAGTGCTGGGGGTGGGGAGGACACAAGATACCATTGTAATTGCCAGTTGGCCTGCAGAGTAATGTCCTGTAATTGACAAAGATTGCTTAGCTGTAAGAAAGAAAGACACACTGATTAGGAAAGATCGCCTTTAATATCGCATTTAACCTGCATTCTTTCCCCGCTTTCTCTTCACCTGAGACCTGCTAGGGATGTCTCGCTCTCTTTGCCCTCCCATTTCTCACAGAGGGAGAACGAGGGAGGGCAGCAAGGTGTACATGAGGACACCTGGTTCCCAAACAGTAATTTCATCAACTTGGGAGACTTAAAAGCTTTAATACGAATATATGCTGAACTATCCAAAAACAAAATGTGTTCACCATCACATTTAACATACCCTTTGACCTACGGCCCCAGAGGTCCTCAAGGATGATGCCATTTTTCTCCTGCACTTCAAATTACTAGGTCAGATCTTTAGATCTTCATTAATCTTGTTTTTATCCTTTGCTCCTGATTCAGGGTTGTGTAGCTTTTTTCCTTGAGAATCACATTGACTCTCTCTCTCTCTCTCTCTCTCTCTCTCTCTCTTTAAGAGAGCTTTAAAAATTGCTCTGTTAGAAAAAATACGGGTTAAAATGCATTTTTCATGTCCTTTCATGCTCTATTGATTTTTTTCTCTCGTTTTTCTTACAAAAGAAAGTTTTAATGCAGTTTTAGGGGGAAAATAGTCAGCAGTTGTACTCTTCCCCAGGAGTAAAAATACTGGACATCTTGCTTATAAATGCAGTGTAATGCTATCTAGCTGCTATCCATCTATCTGTTTATCTATCAACTGTCTATCCATTATCTCTATATGTGGAGACGGGAGGTAATGTGAAACCCCATTAGTCACCTGCAATACAATTTTCTCACTATACCCTATTTTACTAGCTACAGAGGACTTTTAACTCTCCTTGGTTTACAACCCTGTTGCAAGGTTTAAATAGCCTACAGGGAATTTTGGATGCACCCATGGAATAATCTTTCCAAAGAAAGCGTTACTGTGTCTAAATGACAGGCACCACCTAGAGAATGTGTAAATTTAATCTCTCAGTTCCAATCCATATGCCTACTTGTCTGTTTCTGTTTTTTGTTTTGTTTTGGTTTTTGGTTTTTTTGTTTGGTTGGTTTTTTGTTTGTTTTGAAGCTTGTATGGGCAATAGGGAAGTGACAGGTCAGAAATCCCAGTCCCCAGGGATTAATTTGAGACCTCTCACAAGTCCCTTACACTGCTTAGGATGAAGGCCCACTGTGTGTGAGATGAGAACCATGTCGGGTACGTAAGGGGAAAACCAGGTCTGAGGCTCTGTACTGCTCTCCTCCCCTTGCACTGATAGGCTGTTCTCCCCTGTGTGGATAATACCACTGTGAGTGATGGACTCAGGAGCTCTTTCTTGCTGCATGCTGCTCGCTGTCCTGTGCCATGCTGTAGCTGTCACTTCTGTGGTTTTGTACACCATTCTGTACCCAGAGATATTTCAGTGACAACTCAACCAAGTTTCTTCCCTGTTCAGAGCTGTGCTTGCACACCGATGAGTTATCCTAGCCAGATAAATTTGACAAATGGGGATGATTTTCTAAATAAGTGGAAAAAAAAAGCTTACATCCAAATCAATAGGTGCAGAAAATATATTAGCTCTAAAATATTCATTTTTATGGGAAGAGAGTATGTGCATGCAGGTGTGTGGGGGAAGGCAGGGAAGGAGGTGAATGAAGGTCATCACTGCATAACAAGGTTCTGGTAGGTCCCAAGCTGCATATTCAACCATGGTCCCACAATATTATAACTTGGTGACATCACAGGCATAAATAAGCACAAGCACAGTCTGTGATGCTCACCAACACCAAAACTGCCTAAGGCCATATTAGACTGTATCTCTCCCTAGCATGTGGTCCTACTTCGTCTGGACAGTTGCTGACCCCCCAATAGACTCCTTGGGCTTCACAGACCAGATGAGTTGGGCATAGCCTGTCCATTTACACTCATGTGTGACTTGTGAGTGCAGTAAGCACAGGAAGCTCCTCAAGTCTGTACCGAGGAAAGCCAATTTTCCTGTCTGAGCCCTGTCCCAGGAGTCATCCAGCTCTTGGCTGACTAGCCTGGACAGAGAACTTTTCTTACCAATGGATCCATGCCACTTTCTGTCAACTAAGAAGCGTGACCAAGGACCTTCTCAATCAATGGTCTCTTAACAGAGCTGGACATCTGCTCAGCTTCCCCTCTTCTCATTCAACACATCTGCCAAGCCTTCGATGTGCCCAGCAAGGGGTCCCCTGGCCTGCCCTGGCCCAGCGCCACAACTTTTATGCTCATGCAAGCTCAGCAGCAGATGTGGCTTCCTGTTCTCCCTTCTTTTCCTTGGTCTACATTAATATGATTCTATTTCATCACATCAGTGTGAGTCCATCTTGAAGGCTTCTGTGATCTGCTGTTGGAAGTATCAATTATAGTATTTGAGCTTCATGAAGAATTTATCCGTTTCTAAAATGTTATCTTTAAAAATATATTTGCCAGCCATGTACTAGGAGCTAAGCACTGACATGCAGGCTATCGGACATGACGGAACAAGGATGCTGCAGTGTCTGAAGACACAGCTATGAGCTTGTTTCTCAGAATAAGAACTAAATAGCCCCCTTACTTTTGGCTATTTTGATGGCCCCTCTCCTACATTTTAATTTTCTCTAGTCAGTATCCTTAGACTTAGAAAATGAGTCCAAGGATCTTGGCATCCAAGAGGTATCTTCCTTATTACACGGGCTCTCTTGAGGCCCACTATAGTGCATCATGGTCCATAAGATGAACCTGCCAATGCTTATTCCTGAGAGAAAATATTGAGCCTTGTCTCAGTTGCTTGTTGAACAAGTACTGGGGCCAGAAAAATTCTGAAGGGTAGACAGAAGAACAAATGCACTTTGAAGTGATCACTTCCAACATGGGGTCACCTCTCACACTCCCGCATGCCCCTCCCATCACCAAAGTCAGGCAGAGCCATGCCGCTCTCGTTCCCTCCCTCTGGGGAGCCCAGGATTTAATTTGTTTCACCTCCAAGCCTTTGCCTGTTTCTAACATCTTATGATATAGGCACAAGTTCTCTCCTGGGATGCTATGTTTCCTCTCAAAGTATTCATTCCATTAATGATCACACTCTGCTATTATGTTTTCCTTGTACTGTTCTATAGATCATTTTTATTATGTAGATACAAACTCTTTGATATTGTAATTGTGAAGTACATATTATGAAGACAAATGCATCGGGCATAATGAGAATGGATTGCCAATAAAAGTTGAAAAGCAAGAAACAGTTTTTTTTTTTGTTGTTGTTGTTGTTTTTTTTTGTTTTAAGGCTAAGTCCTACCCAGAGCACTGCTACTCTGAATGCTCCGTAGAAAGACCTTGGATGGAAAGAGCTTATTTTTAGTCTAATGTTGATAAAGGCTTGACTTTGGTAGCATCTTAATTATCTGATAAAAGCCAGATTCCTCTGCCTTGCTCACCTATAATGTCGAATGCCTTCTGCTGGCATTAAAATTATTGCCACAACTCCAGAGAGAAAAGCGAGAGATAGCTGTTGCATTATATTTCCAAGATGCGAATTAGGGTTTAAAGAGTCACTTGGTTTCATTTAAACAAATTACAAAAATAATGGGTTGCCCTTAAAAGGTCTGTCTCATATGTTGTTATCCCTCACTTGTGACACTCCTGACAGTGTCATTCCCAGTATTACATCTGCCATTAGTCGCTGGAAGAGAGTAGCAACATCTGGGGGTCCCATTGGTGCTTCTCCACATTGTCCCCGAATGAAAAACAGAAGGGGGAGGCCTGAGAACCAATCGTCTTATGCCCTGGGCACAGGCTCACACTTAGAAGATATACTAAAGAATATAGGAATAGATTAATTGATTGACTGATTGAAATGTATTTGCCATTAGGCAGTTTAGAAGCAGAAAAGCACAGGAAGTATGGCTGGCCACGTGACCTTGCTGTAAAATGAGGAGACTGGCTGCTCTGGGAATCTCCAGTCTGCTCTCTCCTTAGCATTTTTTGAGCCTCTGGAGGCTGGAAGCTAAACTGCTATGATTCTAAGCACAGCCAACTGGGACGCAAACCTCCCCTCTCGAAAAGAAAATGTGCCAGTTTAAGTATTTGAGGAAACGTTTTGTAGGGCTGACCCAGTTCCCACATTAAGAAAATAATGCCCAAGCCCATATGGCTAATTCCTTCCCAAACTGTTTGTTTGCCATCATGAAGACCTATCCTGAAAATAAAGTGTTGAAGCGACATTCAGAATCCAAATGGAGCGGAATGCAAATGAGTGTGATAATGGTGAAAAGTACATTTACTTTGAAAATTCTTGGGGGTGTCATGATCATCAACACAGGCATCAGCTCTGTTGAGTTTTGCAGCAGGCTTTGCAGTGTGAGCTTGTAGTTTTTGCCCTTTTGTTGCAGGCCTTTTCCACTCCATCCTGCATTTTTGTGCTTTGGCAGTACCTATCCCGCCTCATGAGCATCTGGGAACAAAATCTGGGCTTTCTCTGGCATCTAAATAAAAAGAACCTTGGACCTAATATTATACCCTGGCCTCTAAGCTGTGGCCAAGGCCAGAGAAATTAAGGGGTCTGAAAAAGCCAGGCTGTGATTTCATCTCAAAATCCTGTTTGAGATTCCTGCCGGTTGAGAGTTAAGTAGATGAGAATGAAGACTGGGTTTGTAGTTCAGTGGCAGCATGTTTGCCTCACATATAGGAGGCCCTAATTTCAATCCTCAGACCTGCCAAAAAGAAAGGGAAAGGAGAAGGAAGAGCAGGAGGGGAGGGAGAAGGATGGATGGAGGGAGGGAAGAAAGAAGAGGTAGAGAAAGGAAGGATGCAAAGAGCATCTGGAAAATACTGATCAGGAGGTAACATTTGGGATAGGTACCCTCATGGTACCTTGCAACATTGGCTCTGTACAGGAAGTGGGTGGGGTGGTGCAAAGACATAGACACCAACAGGTCAATTTTAACAGTACAAGTACCAGGCTAAGAGGTGGGGCTCCTTAAGGAAATTTTCTTTGGCAGGGGAGATGGAGGTGGGGAGGTGGACTGGGTTGCTTAATTTGTGGCCTTGTCGATTGAATTAATCTTTGTTGTTGTTTGAGACAGGGTTCCTCTGTGTAATGATCCTGACTGTCCTGGACTTTGTAAACCAGGCTGGCCTCGAATTCACACAAGAGCCACCTGTCTCTGCCTCCTCAAGTGCTGGGATTACAGGCGGGCACCACCACACCCAGATGAATTAATTTTATGGACTCAGACCACGGGTCTGTGTTTTTTTATACTCAATAAACCACTCCTGCTTCTTTGCTTGCAGGCACACTGCCTTCTGATCACCCAAGCAGCCAAGTTAGAGACTTGATGATGTGTGAATGAGATTGGATGGAAGGGTTCTCTTGATTCCTCTCCCTCCAGGGAGCAGCTTTTGAGCCTAGAGAGGTGTCCTGGAGGCCATTGTTCTCTGGGGCACTCATTCCTCTCCCAAGCTTTTAGCATATTGAAAAATAATTTTCTATGAGCTGGTAATTATATAAAAATTGCTTTTTGCCTTAAAAAAAGAATTATGTTTGGATCTTTTGAGCAAAAAGAAAAATGAACAGAGAGAATCATTAATTTTGAATAAAAACAGGTACTTTTCCTGTAGCCAACAAGGGAGGGGAAATGTGAAATTAGTGTTTTCTACAAACAGCTCAGCATCACTCCCTAATCTGTTTGCTTGATCTATTATCCAGTTGCCTGAAAACTTGAATGTCTTGTTTGGCCTGAATCTGACTTTTATTCTTTTCCCACTCCCTATTTTTTAAGGAGTGTGTTATATGCATAGCTCAGCCTTCATTTGCATCACATTAAAGTAAAACATTTTAAATTTCTTCACAGCAGAAGTAAATCTGACAGACTTTATGAAGCTATTATACCTGCAGGTATTTTATACTTTTAAAATACATTCTTGTCAAGCTATCTTAATTATATTATTATATGTACTTTTGAACTTGTATCCGCTATTCTGTGATATATTACACTTTTGACAGAGACGTCCTAAAAAGCTACAATTTATACCCAAGTTCTTTGGCTGAACAAAGATGTATCTGTTATGGGTTCTGGGGGAGGTTTGTTAATTTACACGTGGGACTGCCTAACCATTGTCAGAACAGGCTGCTTTAAGTTTCCCATTCAATTGGTTACAGGAAGCAGGTGTGAACTCTGGGCTTCTTAAAACCTTGGCATGTGCCAATGAGCATGGCTTACTGGCCCTCACCTAGGGTGCAGAAGAAGCCTTCTTGGAAAGAGGGCTTGCTTTCAAATGTTGTTATTCTGATATCGTTCAGCACGCTAAGAAAATACAGAGCAGACCATGTCTAAATGACTTTGTCATTCATATTTGGTACTGTTCTGGCAGCACCAGGGCCCATATTCATGAAAATGAAACCCAGGCTTCGCTGGTGAGGGGGCGGTGGGGAATGAGATTGGAAGAAGCCATAGAAAGGCTGGCACCATGAGTCTTACTCAAAGGCCTGAACTTCCTGAGAGAAATTAGTTGTATGTGTAAAATACACAACAGGGACTGCAGGGTTGAGCAGTGAAACCCAGTAGAGTACATGACTGCAGACCATGTTTCTTCTTCTGCTTCCTCTTAGCAGGTGTCCAGGGGTGCAAACTCCTTGAATGTGGACACAAGGGAATCTTTATCCACCCATGTTTCTAGCATCCAGGCCTTTGAGGGACGTGTGTGATAAAGGCAGAGCTTGCCTCCATTCTGAGCAGGCAGAACTCTCTGAGGATTCTGGCCCTGTTTACAAATGCTCAGAGAAACTGCCTGGCTTTGTTCATTCTTCTTGCCTAGGAACACACGACCCAAACCTGGAAGTCGGCGCTGAGGGTGGAATACTGGTCATTCCCTGAGTGGCAGCACACAGCTGTTTGAGGGATGGATGGATTCGAAAGAATACATTTGGGTGGTTTTAGACATCATCTGCTTCTCTTTATCAAACAGGGCTTCACGGATGCTCTTGAAGTCTACCCCTGGCTCCAGAGCCCATGCTAGGCTAGCTTCCAGGGCCTGAGTGGGCTTCCTGTTTAGATAAATGAGCCCTTTTGCTGCTTGAGGCCAAGTAGAACAGTTCTGGTCCAATCTGCCCCTGTGGAGAGAATATCTTTCCCAGTTTCCAGCCCATGTATGGCGTGGCACGTACATTGTGATGGCAGCCAGCCTGCTTTTGTTCGCTGCTGACTTTCTCATTTGGGGAGCAGTGTGCCAGTGCCTCCACTGAACATCTATTTTAGCAAATGTGTGGGTGGTATAGGATATAGGTATAGGCTATAGCTCTCCTCCTCGAGGGTGACAGGAGGTGAGCAGGCCTTAAGGCCTCTTAGAGTTTCTGCACACCTGATTGATGTCACCTTCCCAGATGATCTATGCAAACAGATAGGTGGTTTGGAGGAAGCATCTGTCCATCCAGTTTGGGGCTTGCCAAGGCTGGCACCATGAAGGTTTATTGGAGCCAGGAGGGCCCGCCAATACTATGGTGACATGGACTGGCCAGAAGCCTGTACTCTACTAAGTCATATCCCTCTTCCAATGCCACCTCTGATTTATCACAAAAGATTTGCCTTCCAGGAGACTGGCATCTCTAAAGCCCAAAATGGAAACCTTAAGGAGAGCCCTGCGGACCTGGGTAGCAGTTTGGTTGTGACCCAGGCATCTCTGAGTGGCAATCATTTGCCTGGATGCTGGCCTGAGCACTAGAAACCAGCTTGGCTCAGGTGTCACATTCAGTAATTACACCCTTCACAGTAGCCAGCTACCTTATGGACCAACAATTGAGTGTGTGGCACAGACAGCTCAGCATTTGGGGTGGTTTCTCAGTGTGGTCATGATGCTGCAGAATGACACAGGCAGTCCAGAGTAGCAGAGCATGAAACTGTGGCAGAAAACCAGGGACTGTGGTCCTGCCTCACAAACAAGAGTACCACCCCAGCACATTGCCACTTGTGTTACATATCGGCTCCAAGCTCACCCCGCTTTAATCAACTGCCCTCATCCCAGTTTTCAAGGGAGGCACCAGGCTATCCAAAGACCCAGTGAGCCTCAAGGTCTATTGAGGAGTGTTTGAAATGGGTTCCAGAAGGGATGCTCAGGAGACTGTTTGAAAGACCACTCAAAGATAAGTAAAGCAACAAACCCAGTATGACACCCTAAAGAATCTTTGTAGCTTTGGAAACAGATTTTCATTGCTTAGAAAGGAGTGAAAAGTGTAGGGACTGGTTTACCTTAGGATGGACGGAGTCAATTTTCAAGATGACCTACTTAGCACCCTTTTGTGCAAGGGATTTACAATTATGGCCCAGTGTGATACAGTCCCTGCTTTCCAGGTCTTTAGAATACTGGTTGGAAGTGGGTAGACGAAACAGATAGATAATCCAAAAACATTAATGAGTGTGCCATGAGAGGGATCCAGTCTACTCCCTGTGCGTGAGCACCTAAGCTGCTGAGAGTATGTGGACCTGGTTTACAATGCTTGCAGGACCTAGTAGGACAATTGGGAGGATTTAGCTATTAGCAAATACGCCTATCCCTAAAATTAATAGACTGTAATACCCTTCACTGGTCCCTGCCTCCAGAAACAGAACCTGTGACTCCATTGCCAAGAATTTCACATGGAGTGAGCCCTGAACACACTGCAGGAGAGTAGGAAGGAAGACAGAATATGAAGGTGTCCAGCCCAGGAAGAGATGATTATCAGCAAATCACTATCTAGAAGCAAGGCTTAACTGGGAACAGACCTCAGAGCCTGTCCACAAAGGGGCGAGGAAGCAGTATTCAGATTCCATCCCCATCTAACACCAGCTGGGGGCAGTTCTGAGGAATTAGCTCTCTAGGAATTTTCCTAATAGAAAAACAGCCCTCAGGCAGAGAGGGTTGCCTGTGTTTACCATAGCAGCTTCCTGGGTTAGATGCAAAAGACTGTGTGCCTGCAGTATCCTGCTTCTCCAAAACCCCAAGTTGAAACCTAACCCCTTAGGTGATAGTGTGAGGAGGCAGGGCCTTGAGGAGGTGACTAGCCCATGAAGGTAGAACCCTAGTAAATGGGATTAATGTGTTTATAAAAGATGTCCTTTACATATGGCTCCTTTAAAACTTCCCGCCATTTGAAGACACAATGTACCTGAACGACAACTCAAACCCTCGCCAGATACCACATTTGCCTTGCTCTTGGACTTTAGGGCCTCCAGAAAGTTCAGAAACACACTCTGTTACTTAGAAGCCACCCAGCCTGTGGTGCTCTGTGATAGCAGCACAGAAAGAGTAGAGTTGAACCCTGCTCAAAGGATAAGACAGGACACCAACAGAGTCAAAGACAGTTGATGAGTAGACCCTGCTTGGGTCCAATGTCTCAGAACATGCTGTACTCTTACCCTTTATCAAATGGTTTCTTCCTAACAAAGACTGTCTAGGCAACACAGTTAAGGAGCCATCATAAGTAGGACAAAAGACCAAACAGCCCAGTTCCAACATGATTGTAATCACTAGAAAATGAAGAGTGTAAGTGGGGAGCCAACTCTTCCATCTTACTGTGTACCTCCTTTTCTCTCTGCTGCTCATCTCAAAGCCCCATGAGCCCACTTTCTCCTGAGGCTCTCTGTTCAGCCTCATTGGTGACCCACATCCACCTGCAGAGCCCCCTACTGCCCTCCTCTAGTGCCCTGCCCTCATCTAAGACTGCTTCTCTTCCCTCTCCTATATCTCCCTCCAGCTGGAGCCCTGTTACCTTTGTGACAAAAAGGTTTTGTTCCCAAGCCCGGGGCATGGCCTGCAATAGTACATGCTTAGCATTCATCCAGGTGGTTTATTTGAAGTGGTGCAGAATGACATTCCCCTAATGAGGAAATGGTTATGCTCGCCCACCCCCAGCCCTAGTCTTCTCCAAAGCTATATTACTTAGGCCTTTTTGTAATGAGAAGCAAGTGCAAAGCTTAAGTCTGGGAGCTGTCTGAGCAATCAATGGATGATCAAGTTTATATTGAATGCCTATCGCCTGTCTAGCTCTGAGGTTAGGTACTGCAGGGGGTGCAGATATATAAGACATGCGTGGCCTCCTTGGGGAGTCCGCAGTTTTATTGCGGAACTAAACTGAAACCTAAAAATCAATTACCTTAGAAGTAATACTGGACTGAGAGGCAGTAAAAAATAGTGGTTAAAGGATCATAAAGAAGAAAGAGAGAGAAAGAGGGAGAGGGGGGCAGGATGGGAGGATGGGAGGATGGGATGAAGGGAGGAGGGAGGAAGGGAAAGGAGGGAGAGATAGACAGACAGATTAGAGCACAGAGTCTGAGTTCTGAATCTGGTAGTGCATTTATAACCTATTGTAGCTCCAACTCCCTCCCCTAGTACTAGGAGTTGAACCCAGGGACTCCACATGCAATGTTCTCTGACACTGAGCTTACTTCCCCAGACTGGGTGGGGCTCTAAATAATTAACTTAAACATACTAAGCCTCTATTTGTTTCTTTCACCTGGAACTATTAATAGCTCATCCTGGTGGGGCCATTGTGAGAGCAAAGAGGTATTATACATAAACCACACAGTAGTCACCTTGTGAAATTTATTAGAATCGTTGTCTAGTAATTTTACCGTTTGTTATCTCATCATACTCATTGCTGGCTCAAGGGCTATATGAGTAAGTGAGAAAGGTTGGCTTGGTCGCAGAAGGTGAGACAGATGAAGTGAGTGCTCAGCAAGTTCTTGAAAAAGGTCTTGGAGTGGGAGAAAGGAAGACACTTCATTCCAGACAAAGACAAGGCTTCACGAGAAGCTTGCTGGCTAATGAGTATAGAGTGTGGCACCTCAAGCCACCTGGACCCTCAGGAGGACAGGCAATCAGGAAGATTCAGGAATACAGGTCCTGAAGGCCTGGCATCACTGGTGAGACTCGATGGAATCTGCCTTGGTAAAAGGCTTGTTATCACATCAATGAGACATGGCATGAAAGTGGTGAGGATTTGAGGAAGTAAACATTATCAAGGCTTAGAATGGATCCAAGCACAGAGACCTGGGCCGAAAATGACTTCAGCGGCTCTGGAAGAGTCTGCCTTACACAGCCAAAACAGGTAAAAAGGAAAGCCAGCTCCCTGTGAGATTCAAACCATTTTCTTCCCATTCTCTTTCTCCCTCAGAGCTGGACAGTCTTTGGCCTACCCTCTTCCCCATGGCACTCCTAGGTCTTGAAGTACAATAGGGCATGCATATTTCCCTCTCTTTTTCCTTTGTGCTCAAAGACGGGCTGACATTGGTAAATCACTGCAGCAGGCTTTAAATGATGTATGAAATGAGAAATCCCTTCCCTGTGCATTGGGAGCTTTCCCCGTAGTCATGGGTTGTCTGCTGGGCTGGCTACTGTTTTATTCAGCTCAAAGGAGCTAGCTGGAAACTAGCAGAGGTGAGGAGTTAAGATCAGAAGGGGAAAAAAAAACAAAGTTAAAATTAAATATATATGTCTTTATCTTTCACCCTTATTTTCTTTTTCTACTGAAGCATTATAGAAAAGAAAGTATTTTCTGGAATTCTTTTTTTTTAAAGCTTGTTAGTTATTTATTTTGTGTATGCTTGTATGTAAAGGAAGAATGCCTGCATGCCACAGAGACCGGAGGACAGCTTGGAGGAGTTGGTTCTCTCCCCCACGTCCCAGGGATCGAACTCATGTCACCAGACTTGAAGACAGACACCCTACCTGCCTAGCCATCTTGCCATCTTTTTCTTTTCTTTTCTAACTTCTTTATGCACTTTCTTCTACCCATGTCTATGTTCTCATTCTTTGATATCATCAATAACAACAAAGACTTTGCTGAACCCTCAGGGTCCTGAACAGTGGGGAGTACTTCTGAATGGGCCTCGATGGTCATGTTTGATCTTCTCTTTGCAAGCTGTTTAGGATGTTCACTGTGATGAAGGTGTGGAAGATTCCCACAGTGAACCCAAACTAACCATCCCACAGCAGCTCCCACCCCACAGGACCCTGGAGAAGGGCCACACAGGGTGAGAGAGCAAAGGGGCTGCTGTAGTAATAACCCAAGTTGGCCGGAAGAAGCCTCCCTGATCTGTTCCACAGTATCTCCTGATCACAGACAAAACACATCAATGGCCACTCTCCGAATGCCATTGCTACAGAAAGCAGCGGGCAGCCTCCACTCAGAGCAGCTGCTTCTCGCATACCAGACTGAGCTACAAATAGACCGAGAGCCTCCTTAGTCTGCAGGGAGGACAAGCTTGATCAATTTGCTTTTAGCCGATGAAATAATCATTGACGTTTAGACGGACTTCTAATCTTGGCTCAGAGCAGTCAAGAGGCATTTTAGCTACAGATGGTAAATGGGTTCATACAGGGATATATTTAGCAATGTGGCCTGGGGGCAGCACAGAAAACTGCTTTGGAATCCAGGAAACTGGCAGAAGCTGGAGCGGCCGCAGTACTGGAGGCATATCACGTCATTTCGCGAGCCTTGTCCCAGAAGCCTATAGTTGTGTCCCGAATTTAGTCACCTGTGTGTGTGGGGAGTAATCATATGAGCTTCATGCTAGGGTTTGCATGTCTAAGCAAGAATGTGCATGTCTTCTCTGACAATGGGAGACAGAGGCAAACAGAGAGACAGAAGCAGGAATGTGACAGAGACAGTGAGGCACAGAGACAGATCCTTGGATGATATAGAAGACGAGGTTTAAGCAAATTCCTAGTCAGGACTCTTTCTTAAAATGAATAATAACACCACTTGCTTGATTTCACTGGAAAAACAGATACAAAAAGAGCGTTTATAAACTGCAGTGTTCTCTAACTGTGAACATATACTCTTTCATTAGACCTCCTCTTCAGCCACATCATACAAGCCAACTTGGCCATCAGCAGGTTGCCACAGGAACAATGACATAAAAGAGCTCACCACAGAACTTACTCTTGGACCCCTGGTACCAGGAAACTGGTGAACCTGAAGCTTCTCTTTACTCCATGAGCTTCAGCAAGGCAGAATATGGGGAGAAGGAGCATAGGAGCTTTTCAGGGTCTCACAGAAGCCAGTACACATCATTTCAAGTGTCTTCGAGAATCTGAGCTTCACTGGTTCTGTTCCTCTTTCTTTCTCTAACTTTGCTACAGCTCACATGTGGACACACCCACATACACACATACACTCACACATACCAGTGCCCATACATATACATGTATGTATATACCTATACATATGTACAAAGACAAATGCACATATATGTTTACTCGTGTACATATGTACATCCACACACACTTGTGAAGATCCAGCTTGGGCTGCACTCTATTTCTTTCTAGACAGTAGGAAGATTCTGGGAATCTGCATAGTATGGCAGGTTGACCAGCCCCCTCACTCTCCCCCAGATAGTTAGTTCCAAATCAGTAGCCTAGGTGCTGTAGAAGTATTTCCATGTCATCAAGGCTGCAGCAGCAGCTGTCCACAGGAGTTGCTGACAGCCTTTCAGAGGAGAGGAGAAAACAGAACCTGGTGGGCCAGTCCCTAACCATCACACTTCCTGAGCCTTGAATTAGCACCTTGTCATTCACAGCTCTGGTTTCCCCGGTGCTGGCTGTCACAGCCACTGAACCAAGTGTGATACTCAAATCGTCCTTGGTCAGAGAGCTACAGCTAGCGGACACCCGCAAAGCTCCCACTCTGTCTGTCTCTTGAGAGCCTAGTAGTGCAGACGGGCCTCAAGGGTGTGTACACTGTCAAATAGATCACTCTGGAAGCTTGCTTCCTCTGTTCCTAACCTGTCTTTGGACATCACAGAAGGCCAGAACTGAAAGGACCTTCCACACTATCAATAGAATAATTAGGCTCAGTGGAGTTGAATAGAAGACAGTGACTAGTAGGAGCCAGGGAAAATAGGTGCCCTGCTTCCTGCTGTGCTAGCTCTGTTGCCACACCATAGAAATCACTGAGCTTCTTCCTTCACTGGATGCTCATTGCAAAGAAGAGGTAAAGTGCTGTCCATGTGCCCATGCAGGTTACATTAGTGTACCAGGTGTCTGCCCAGATGGGTTCAAATTTATTCAGCGGAAGAAGAGCCACTCCCAGGAGGGATGGAGGTTTTGTCAATACCCACTGCAGAGGGCTGGCTTAATTTCCAGTAAGAGTCAGTGAAGCTGGGAAAATTACTCATTACAATTTTATTGATATTCACTTCACTCTGCAAATGACGTGGGATGGTTCTGACAGGATGTCTTAATGGGACTGGCTGAGAATCCATTTGGGTGGATGTGGGTTAATGGGGCTGAAGAGAAGAGAGGGCCCAACTGCACCAGCCACATTACCCAAGCCTCTCCTCTGTTGTCAGAAGCAAATAATGCGTATAAAGTGCCCAGCCTGATGCTGGCATAGAGCAGCTGTCCACACATTCACAGGTGTTGGCCAGATACCTCCATCACCTGGGTAGCATGGGAGTTGAAAGGTCTCCCTTCAAAGCCCACGTGCCCGTGGGCTGTGTCCATGTAAACAATACTGAAGGCTTTGAAGCAAGTGTCCAGAGTTCATCTGCAGGAGATGTCACCTGTTGTGGTCCACCAGCTCCCAGATATGAGTAACAGCCTGATGGATGGGCAAAGCCCTGTGTTCTGGCTCCAGAAACAGTCCCATACTCCAGACCAAGGCAGGGAGACAGGTAAACTTGAATTTCTTTGACTTCCAGTCAAGAATTGAATCCACCAGCATATGTTTTGGTAAAAATGTATGATTTATTAAGGCTTTCTTCAATATTATCCCATTCAGTACTCACAGATATACTATATATACATATAATATATAATGTATTTAGATATATATTTATTTATATGGGCCTAGTGGCACTCTTTGTGCCTCTGTCTGTCTGTCTGTCTCTCTCTCTCTCTCTTTCTCTCCCCCCCCGTGCATTTTCATGTACAATTTTCTTACATTGGCTATTTGCCTGTCTGTACATTCAGAGCCATTCCACATGTTCCCGCTACAAACTAAACCCCCCAGAATTCCTTGCTAACTGGTTTCTATGTATTTCAGTCAGTGATAGATACCATCTGGGGTTGGAGTATAAACGATAGGAGATATGAGATGAAGAAATCCTTCTTGTCAGCTCTGGATGACCTGGAAGATAGTTTTGTCTCTTGGGTGGACTAAAGGCCTCAGTTCCTCCAGGGTGGCCTTTGTTTCTTAGTTCCAAAATTGCCACCACATTTCTTCATCTAGCTTCTGACAGGCAGCTTCCTGTTGCTAACTTTGGGCTGCCTCATCTTCTTGTTACTACCTGAATGTCTCTGTGGCCCAGGCTACTGCCTCAGTGGTACATTCCCAAAAGTGATGTATCTAAGACTCCAAAAAATGGAAAATAATTATTTCCAGTGCAATGTAAGTACTGACTACTATATCCTTAGAGTAGTTAAAAAAATTTTTTTTCAAGAAAGTGAATACTCTAAACAACATAAACCCAGCAAATCTGGAGAGAAAAAAGACAGGAAAATCAGGCAGCAAAGAGGGCAGACCTCATCTGTACTGGGAGCACAGGAAAGGCTTTGCAGAAAAAACAAACAAACAACCCTTTACGATGGGGAAACATAGCCAGGTGAGATAATCTCAGCAGAGGCAGGTGGACCTCTGTGAGTTCGAGGCCAGCCTGGTCTACAAAGAGAGTCCAGGACAGCCAAGGCTACACAGAGAAACCCTGTCTCAAAAATCAAACAAACAAACAAACAAACAAACAAATAAGATGGGGAAACATGAACTTAAGGTAATTTTTGTCAAACTAAAATAAAGTGGAGAGGGATGCTAGCTACTCAGCTTATTTTCTCTACCTTTTCATTTTTATTCAACCTCAGTTCTGAAGCCCATGAAATGGTATCAAATTAAGAGTGGGTCTTTCTCCTCAGATATGCCTCCCTAGAGACATCCTCCACCCACGAGCCCAGAAGTATGTCCCCTAGATGATTCTAAAGCCACTAGACACTGAAGACCAACTATTGTACCTCCTTCTGCTCAAGCTTTTCTTCCTGCCCAGAATGCTGTGTCCTCCCCTTGTCATTCAGTAACTTCTGTGCTGCCATTTACTCCTCCATGGTTTCACTTCCATACTTCCCCCAGCACCTATACCTGAAACATAAATGAAGGCCTTTCTCTGTTCTCCCAGTTATTACATTTCTATCAAGCTGTACTGTCATCACATAGTCATGTTAGTTCCCATTTCCTAGACTATTCCAGGTTAGTGGATGAGAATTTCTCTTCTCTATTCTCAGCATCAACCACCTAGTAGGTCCATACATGCTCACATGAAAATGAATCCCAACATTGTTAACCATCTTCACCTTCTTGCCCTCTTTACTTCCTTCCCTACATTCCCTCAACCTACATTGTTAATCAAAAAGGTGTGTCCCCTTTGAGACTGGGTTGAGATCTCTCCAAAGTGTCTGTGAAGCTGGGTGGAGAGGCTATCAAGATGCAGATAAAGGGGACCACAAACACACCTGACTTTTGATGTTCTTTTCAGGCACTGACAGGGCCAGCGCAGTTACCAAGGTGAGGAACAGCAGCAGGCAGGGAGGGACTAAGGAAAAAACTCAGAAAAAAAAAAAAAATTAGTTTGGTGCTATGTGAAGAGGGTGAGACAGACCTAGGGTGGTGGATATGGCACAGAAGACAGAAACAGCCACGGTCAGTTAGCACTGTAATGAGCAATCTCGGCCATCAGTAGCCCCTTGCTTGGCTTCTTTTCTTCCAAGGAGCTGGGCATTGAAGAAGATGTGGGCTTCAAACTCTGTTTTCCAAAGGCAGGCACACACACCTCTATACCTGTATTCTCACACACATGTGCCCATATACATATTTGCTTACACACCTACACAAAGGACACACACATACACACACACTCACACACACTGATTTGCTGCTCTCCCCCCACCCAGTTAGATCAAATTCAAATTTCAAATCTGTCTTATAGATGACATATGAGTACTCATACTGTTTGGGGTGGGGAGAAAGAGGGAGGGATGGGGAGGAAGATAGACAGAAAGAGACTGCTAGATGCTTAAGAGCTTAGAACTGAGATTACTCCCCCTTGCTGATCAAAAACAGACCCAGTAGCAAACAAGATGCACCTTGCCACATCATCAGATACTTCTGCCCCTCCCACATCCTCTTCCTGAGATTCCTGATGGATCTGTAGAGTGTGTTACGAGGAAAAGTGCACTTGGCAGTGCTGATGTCTGCTGTGTAAGTCCTATTCTTCGTCGAACCTGGTCTCATGATCACAGACTGCAGTCAGCCTTCCATGGGATGTGTTGTCCTGAAAGGTTAATGGGAGGAAAGCTCCACTTTAAGAATGTTTGGGTGTTTCTTTGCACGGCTTAAGAGCTGAAATGGACCTCATTGCTTCTCAGCATGAACCCACAGTCATATTTCTCTGGCTTTCATTCACAAAGTTCTGAGCATGTCTGGCAAGGTGGTCTGTGTGGTAAGTGGAGTACTGGCAGGGCGCCAGCATGTTAGCGTTGTGTGTCTGTTTCTTTCTTCATCTTCATTTGAGTGCTGTGTCCTTTGGTTGTCTGGGGCACCAGTGTGGGTTAATTTCTCTGAGGTGTGCATATGGAGGAACAAGGAGACACTGTTGTAAATAAAAAGGATGCTGTGCCCTATAATTATTTTAACAGTACTATTTAACCCACTATCACAATCAATAAAGCACAGACACCTGTTAGATTTTATAATTGCCTAATTTATCTTGGGCTGGGCAGATATTTCCACCTATGCTAGCTCAATAACCTCACCATCTACCTCCCAGCCCCCACCCAGTGCCATCCTCCTTAACCATCCTCATCTAGACTGTCTTCCATCCATAATCTTATAAATACTTGCTTGTGTTCTTCATCTGGGCCTTTCCATGTCTTTATTGAACTCTTCCTCCAGGCCCTTGTGGTGTCTTCTCCATGCTAACCAATTGTGACGTTCTCCTTCCTCTTTTCCTGTCTCTCTGTCTTCTTCCAGTGATTTTCCAGTTCCCAAAGCTAGGGAACCTTAGCCACACCTACCCCATTCTGCCCTTTTCAAGTTTTAGGCCTTTTAACCAACCAATCAGGTATAATGTCTTAGGCATTATATATTACAAGCATAGGTATATCCAGGCAGTAACCAGATCTTAAGAGCCAGTAATTAGCATCAAAATACAAGTATCAGACCAATCCCCATCATGACACCCTTTGAATCTTTCTGGAAGCCTTCTTTCTACTGTGTACAGCCTAATCTACCCGCCTCATCATATTCCAAGCAACTAGCTGGTCCAGCCTCATCCCAGTAGCCAGGAGAATCTCCTCTCACATGTACCCTTGGAATCCAGCAAGGAGCTATGATGGAAACTTGCTGACTCTGATATCTGGAGAACCTGGAAATCTGCTTCACCTTTCAAGAGAAACTATCAAGAATCACTGAAACAAAGGTTGACCTTGAACAACAGAAACTTGCAGAAACAAGCTTCCCAGAGAAACAGGAAGGAGAAAGCTGAATAGAAACCTGAAAGGCGTCAGGCAAACTTCTGTTTCTGAACCTAGCCACAGGCTCAGCTTGATCCTTCGGGTGGCTCTGGAATGTAAATTACACCCTGGAGTTGATCTGACTTTCAGCAAACATTCATCCTCCCATGGCTAAATAAACTCTCCAGCATTTCTTATCCTCTGCAAGCTAGGGAAGAAGAGCAAAGCTACAGTCCCAGGAGCTTGCCATTATCAGCAGAGCACTGGGGTCAAGGACATCAGACGCAGAAGAGATTTAGGCGGTGGGTGGAGTGCAGCCCCTCCCTCTGTAGCACTGTATATGCCTTGAAGCTGCTAAGTGAATAAAACCCTGGCCCAAATGCCAGTGATCCTACACAGGTGCTCAGAAATGTTACCTCCCTTCAGTGCTCAGCCCAGCATGACCAGCAGTGTCCTTGCTTCCTGTGGACAGCTCTCCCTCCCCCACCTCCCCCAGTTCAGACACTGAATTCTTATGCAATGCTAAGTGGAAAAAAAAAATCTGAATATAAAACCTTATCTTTTACCATTTTGTAAAAATATAATGTGATATATGCATATATACTTAAAATATTATTGAAAAATATTTGGCATGATAATAGTGATGAGCTCTGGGTGTTGAGATTGTGGGTGGCTTTTCCATTTCTCTTTATGCTTTTCTGATTTCTCTATCATGAGCAAGTGTTATTTTTCTGTTAAAAACGATACTTAGAAAACGCCATGGCTTAGAAAGATCAAGTAGTTTAATTAAATACTGTGAGAAAAAAAAAAACTTAAAGGCCATCTTGTTTTCACTTGTTTCCAACTCCTACATTTAGATGCAAAGGCAAAGTCCTGAGGAGATAGGAACTTGCTTTGCTTTATAATTCCTACTCTAGTTGTGTTTTGCATTTTAACACAGATCTTGGTGGATAGCCTAAATAAAATGAAGCCAGTTTCACTGGTGCATAATTTCCCAGAACCTTCACTGAATTAAAGTACACTGTGACGTTCCTGGACATAGGTGACCCACAAGGTAGCCCCCAAACATACCAATTGTGTCTGGCACCCGTAAGGAAACAACAGAAGAACTTTAACCCCAACAAAGACTCAGGACATACCAGGTACAGGTGGGAGTCTCCGGTGCTCGTTAGGGGGATCTTTGAACAGTGCACCAATCTCCTCATGTTGGCACTTCCTGCACATTTTCACTCTACCGACATAGTCCAGATCAGGCCCAGCCACCTGAAAGCCTGATGGAGGAGCAGTCATAGTACAGAGCAGTCATGCTGGGTGGAGAGTGAGAGCAGGCCATCAGCCAGAGGTATGGACTGCCTATACCCAGCTATGGCTAAGGAAGCTATGAAGATTGGTGCAGGACTGATAGAAGAGCACGCGCCTGGACCTTCCCATGTCTCCCACAAATAACTGGGCCTAATGATACTGGCCATAAAGCAGTTCTAAGTTGTAAAACAGCAAATTTGGAAAGTAAGGTTGCACTCTGAGAGCCATTTCCCCAAGAGCTGCAGTAGTGCCGTGATGATGATAATGTATCCACGCTCCTCATCAGACTGCCAGGGAGGATGAAGCCTGCTGCCACCTTGCTTCAGGCCCTCAGGCCCTGACTGAACATCACTGTGCCTCATGCTCCTTGTTTACAACACGGACATTACTTAGTGACAAAGATGAATCTCCATCGCTTGTTTTAATGAGGATGACAGCCAGTTAGTCCCAGTGGAGACAAAGAGAAATGGGATTCAGAGTAGAGTAGAAGTTGGAGCTCTTGGGCAGTGCTGTTGGGAATGTAAAATGATGCAGCCACTATGGAAAACAGCATGGCAGTCCCTCAAAAACCTAAACATAGAATTGCCATATCGTCAGGCAATTCTACTTCTACATATTTACCCCAAAGAATTGAAAGCAGGGACTCAGACAGATGTTTGTATGACTGTGTTTCTAGAAATGTTATTCATAACAGCTAAAAGGTGAAAGCAACTCAAGGATCTATAGAGAGGTAAAGGGATAAACAAATGTTCCATTCCATGGGATATCATTTGGTCTTAAAATAAAAGGAAGTTCTGACAACATGGATGCTCTAACACAGATGAACCTAGAAGACATTATGCCAGATGTAAAAGAACCAATAGAAATGATTCTGTCTCCATGAGATACCCAGAGTAATCAAATTCATTGTGGCAGAAAGCAGGAGTGTGGTTGCCAGGCACTGGGGGAGGCACCGTGTACAGGGCAGGGTTACCCTTTATCAAATACAGAGTTTCAACTGGGAAAGATGCATGTTTGTCAGCGATGTGAATGCACTGAACACCAATGCCCTACACCATTAAACACGATTAAAATATGAAATTGTGTGCACAAGTATTTATTCAGCTCAATCAAAAAATGACTATCAAGAATTAAAGGAAAAATAGAAGTATTAATTAAAAAGAAAATTACAGAAGTTAAAGCCATATGTTAGTAGAAAGTTTTCCTGGTGGGAAAGGCCACCCTGGAACATGAGAAGTGTTTTTCCTTGAGTGACTTAGGAGGAAATGTATGTGAAAGAAGGTGACATCAGTGAGGTGAGGAGATGAAGGTACAATTTTTATTGATGCAGAGGTCATCACTGACCATGAAGGCCAGTTCACCACGTAGTCACTTTTGGCCTGGTTGAGAACAGAGCTGAAGAGATAGTTCAGCAGTTCAGAGCACCTGCTGCTCTTTCAGAGGACTCATGTTTGATTCTCAGCACCTTCACCCAGAGGCTCACAATCACCTGAAACTCTAGCTCCAGGTCACCCAACACCTTCAGGTCAATGACGTCACCTATGCCCATAGGCACATACCTGCACACATCTTTAAAGCAAAAATAAATCTTTTGAAAATTTAAAAAAATAAAATACTGAAGACACAGCTTTCGTCTCTGAAGCCATGTATAATTCTAGAATGAAATACAAAATAATTCCTTTTAGGCAGGTCTAAAGTTTGCAAAAGTCAAGAAAACGTTGATATACACTTGCATAAAATGATTTTGAACCTTTTTGTTGCTGTTGTTGTTTTGGTTTTTTGTTTGTTTTGTTTTGTTTATTCTAGAATTATTTTAAATCATTGTTCCAGCTCCAGAAAAGCAAACACATGGTGACAAAGACTTGGCAGAGGGACAGGTAGATGTGATTGGCTGTCTTCAACTAGTGAAGTTGTGGGTGGATGCCTCTTATGCTTTTATTTCTTTTATGGTATTGAGTATTGTGTTAATAATAAATAAAATCAACAAAATAGTAAAAAATAACATTTGGAAGAGTAAATCTATGAAAAGCATATTAAAACTGACATCACTTTTTCTTTTCTTACTCATTTAAGACTCAAAAATGAGGAGTGGGTGTGATAAAAGCGGAGTGTGCCTGCTGCTTATTATAAACAAAAACATTCTCCGCCTATTAGAGACTCAAATTAAGGCCATGAGATAACTCCATGAGATGGCAGTTCACAGAATCAATAAAACTCCAGTTTGTTTAGAAAGCCAAGTTGCCTATGTGCCAAAATATGTATTTTGCAAATTGCTTCATTTACATTTGAAAAGGCCAAACCTTAATTCTTCAAGAAGCTGAGTGGAAGAACTGAAACACACACACACACACACACACACACAGAGAGAGAGAGAGAGAGAGAGAGAGAGAGAGAGAGAGAAATTTAAGCATCTTATCATTTGCAGGTCCTACATACAATCTACATCATTAGAATGAAATGGATAGTGTTTAGAAAAAGAAACTCTCTTTCCCATTTGTGTTGTTGTTTTAAGCCAGAAAAATTACAACTTGAGCTCCAGGATGTTCTTGTTGCCAGTAAGCTGTACTGAGTCCGCAGGAACAGCACACCTTCCAGACCATGGCATGCCTGCCCCTATTAACAGGGGCACTTGGCAGAGGACCTGGGGGCAGTTTCTGCTCCCCTGGACCTTCTGTGTTGACTTGTTTTCAGTCCTGCTGAGGACTACATGGCTTCTGCTTAGGGCATCCGTGTGCCTTTCCAAACTAGGTAGAGTGGGAAAGGCAAAGGAGCCAT
The DNA here is from genome assembly GCF_907164565.1 of Psammomys obesus. Classification (NCBI taxonomy): domain Eukaryota; kingdom Metazoa; phylum Chordata; class Mammalia; order Rodentia; family Muridae; genus Psammomys; species Psammomys obesus. Next base: position 1,222,384 of record NW_026586173.1, on the reverse strand, counting down.
GGCTGAGCGTGCTATCGTTAGGCTGAGGGACTTCGCACCTCCATTTCCTCTGAGAAGAAATTGCAATGGATATTTTGAGCTCAGAAATAGCATTTTAAATTCGGGTGGAAATCTGAAGTGTATAATCTGCCTCTTTGCTGTCACTTGCTCATGATGCTCTTCTCAAATCACATTCAATGGAGAGAGTGGAGATCAGGCTTTGGTGTCACAAAAGCTGGGTCCATCCTGCCTAATGGCTTATCTCAAAACATGAGTTCCTAGTTGTGGTGAGTACTGGGAAGAGAGGGAGACACAGAGAAAGAGAGAGACACACAGAGAGAGACAGAAACAGAGAAAGGGAGAGGGAGGCACACACACACACACACACACACAAACACACACACACACACACACACAAACACACACACACACACACACACAATGCTGTCAGGCACAGACTGGGTACTCAGGAATAGCTACTTCTTTCTGACCATGCAAATCAAGGTTTTATGCAGGTAGACTTAAGAGTGATTAGATGATTGGTCTCAGGCTAGAAAGGTAATAAATAGCAGAGCTGAGATTAAAAAGATTAAAACTGTGATTTCCTGAATGCAACAACCCCAGGGGTGATTCTCCTCCTTCTCTCTGAAAAGCTGTTCTGCATGTAACAGTAGCAAGAGGGAAGCTGTTGGGCTTAGGCAAGGAAGCAGCCTCTGAGTGGCTTTGTACCAGCCCCATCCTCCCCACAGCAAGAGGCCAAGGCCTGCTTTGAAGCTCTGCCTTGCTGCAGCAGCTGAGCTGTCCAGCCTGTTTATTGGAGCCACCTGCCCATGTGGACTTTGATGGTCCCGAGGGAGCCTAAGGGAATGATCCAGTTTTGTGCTGTCCCATCAAAAATGAGCAAATAAAGAGCTTGCTTGCCTGCCAGGATGTCTTCATTGCTCTCACTGGGGACCTGAGTCCACAATTCACATCCTGCAGTCTGAACAGGAGAGAGAATACCCTGCGGAGATAGTGTGAGTGGCCCGAATAAAGACAACTTGGGCCTGGTATGAGGAAAGGATGGAGTCTGGGTCCAAGTGGAGGACACTCGGGATGTCCTATCTCAAATACACTGTGTGGCCTGCAACTGGAGAAGAGAGTAGACATTTGCCTCCCGTCATAAAGAGTCCCCCATGCAGTCTAGATGCAAACTTTTCCTTTCAGACCCAGTGGTTTGGAAGTGATATCTTAATTTGGTCCAGGATTTTTCCAATGACTCCCAGCATCGCCTCTATATAGCACCACAGTCCAGTGACTCCAACACTCAGCTAATCAAACCACCACCCTTTCCTTCAATAGAGCACATTAAAACACCAAAATGATTTGAGATGAAAACCATCTCTGTACAGAATCTTTCTCCTCCCCAGCCTTGGGAATCCCAACCAAAACCAGCCCAAGGCCATATCAGAGTATGGCCAATCAGACCAGTGTTGGTTGACCACACTCAGTCTCTGCTTCCAATAGCTCATGGGACTCTGCCTTTGACTCCATTCTACTTAAGGTTTTCCTTCACAGTCTTTATATGGCTCAAGGGTCTGCTTTATTCTCTAGGGTTCTGGTTAGACTGTTCCTTTGTTGTGCACTGAATGTGGATCTCCTGTTGAACTGGGCAGGAATTTCTTCTAGTCATTTCTGGGACTCTGTGTTCCCAGTATCCAAACAAGCTCCTCGAATCTCAGATCCTGCAATATCCAGGGCTCTTCTCATACTATGTCACCAGACCTGACATTTCAACCAGTTTAGTCCATCCCTTATTTGGGTGATGGGGATGGGCCAAGGCACCATCTTTTAAAGTTTCTGGCTACAGTGTCACTTTGTTGCCAACTGAAATGACAACCAAAAAGTTCATTCATGCTAACCACTTGCCCCTTGGATCTCATGAAGAGCTAGCTCATGGTCACTATGTAAAGTATGAGACCACCAACCCCAAAAGGAAGGCTTGGGTTCACTTGTGAAGACAAGCTTGAGTTAGGTCTGTGTCCAACCTCGACCCCAGACTAAGACCTCCTAGCTATTAAAAAATGTTCCCCAGGAGGCTCTCTTATGTTCATCACCATCAGGTAGACAGGCTGCTGAGGGCCAGATTTCTCTGCATAGCACTTCCTGGAGCAGTGTGGGGCCCACAGTATTCCAGGACTATTCTCTCTTCTTCTATTTCCTCTCTGCTTCTACTTCCTCTTTGGAAAAGTAGAGATAATAAAAACCACTTGACAGGTGGTTGGGCAGCTCAAGCGAGACAATGGGATGGAACGGAAACATTTGCAGAAACTCCAAGGGCTGTGCGGATCACGGCTGCTGGATCTGTGTCGTGCACCATGTGATGCCCGACAATCCAGGCCCAAGCTGTGCCAGATTTCAGGGGCCTCCCCTTTGTCTGGTGGCTAAAGAAAAATGTACTGTCACTCCCTGACAAAAATGGATTGTTTGTGGTTGCTATTCACCTCTTATTTTAGAAAGTGAAATGAATAAAACTTAATGCAGGTCATGGTCACTAAAGAGCCTTTTCATATCAATTTGGGAGGAGTTGTCAGCTTTGATTTATTAAGTAAAGTTCTGAGAAAGGCTGTGGGTGTGTTGTCAGTCTCTTAGTAATGGATGGACCTCACAGCTGGTTGTGCCATCCCTTGATGATTGTGTGCCCCAGCCCTCAGTCTTCAATGGAGTCATGAGTTGGAGTTGCAGAGCATACAACAAGATGGCGCTAGTTCCAGTGTGTCCCATTTCCCAGTCCCCTCTACCTTTGGTCTCTGCTCTTGGTGTCCCTCTACCATCACCAACACCATATACCATCCCCCTCTCCCTGTTTTGTACTTCCCTGCGGTCAGTGACTAGGCTATATTGTAGGGAGTTCCAAGTGTGTCTTTTTGTCCCCCTGGCTGTTCAGCTGTCTGAAGAGAATGGGCAGATAGGAAGCCCTAAACAGAATAGGCTGCCCCAGAAACTAGAGTCTTGTTCTCTAGTGCTCAGCACTCCAACGATGATCTTGTACCCATTGGTTGATAGATAGTTAAGCAAGCTGGAAGAGCACCTTGGAATAAGACTGGGTAGATCAATCCCAATTGCAGGACTTTGGCAGGTGTTTCTCCCTGTTAGAACAAATAGGTGACTGAGCAAGCCTCCCCACCCCCAACACCTGCCATGAAGTCTCTCTCACTATAAGTAATTCACAAACACCTTTACAGCTGGACTCCTTCCAAATTCCCTTTAACTTGGAGACAAGATCAAAGCCTATCTCTAGGCCTGCACACTTTCCTTTCATGCTGATGGAGACACAGTTTGAATGGCCCCACTGGGTTTTCCATTAGTGTTTCTTCTTGTTTTTGTCTTGCTCAGAAACCATATCTTCCTCCCAGAGAGCAGCTCTGTGACTTTTTTTACTGCTCTGATCATGCAGGATATTGTCCTAAAGGGCAGGAGGGAACAAGGAGACTACCAAACAGAAACACGGGCCAACCCCTTGGCTCAGCTCTGGCTTGTGTGCAGTTAGGCAGGGAGTCTAGGATCAGATGAACTCAGAACTCTTTGGGTCTTCCCAGCACCAAGCAAACGGCTTGCATTTGCAGATAGAAAAAAAAAAATATCTGTGATGCCTGGTCCTTCTGAACTTGACCCACATTCTCTCCAGATGGAGAGGTCAACTTTAAATCTGACTGAGGGGATATCATATCAAGTCACACTTGTGGTCCAGTGTTTTGTCTATGACTAGGCCAAAGGGATATTGGCCCTCTGGCGATGTGTTAGTCCTGATTCTGAAAATAAATGTGTCTTCCTCACTTATAGTAATAACTTGCTCATCACAACCTCTAATTGTGCAACGTTACCTCTTTGAATAGGAAAGGGTTCTGTAGCCTAGTTGTAGGAAGGCCAGATCCATACCTACCCATGAAAATCTGAAGATTCTTCTACCTGACAAGGTAGGCACCGTCTATTCCAAACTAGAGCTGTACTTTAGGGTTTAGTCCCAAACTAGAGCATGTGTTAGGAGATTTAGTGTTAAAAGAAGACATAGAACTTTAATATAATCTGATATTCCAATGCTAAGTGATAATTACAACAAGGGAGGGAGGATGCTGACTTTCTTCATTTAAAGCAGAGTAGATGGAAACAATGTGTATTATGGAATCCTTACACTGGATTCAACTGCTGTTTCTCTCACTGCTTAGATAATTAGATCCTAAAGCAAGTTCATAGATGCTCCTCAGAAGTTCATGCACAGCTAGGAGAGAGCTCAGTGCCAAGAGTGTAGATCAGTTGGTAGAGTGCCTGCCTAGTATGTATGAAGCTGTGGATTTTGATTCCCAGCACTCCATAAAATGGGCATTGTGGTGAGCTCCTATAATCCCAGAACACAGGAGGCAGGGAAAGAAGGATCAGAAGTTCAAAGTCAACCTCAGATATATAGTGAGTTTGGGGACATTCTAGGCTCCATGAAAACCTGTCTTAAAAGAGAAAAAAAAAAGTTATACACAGCTGACTGAGCGTAAAGGGCCATGTGGCAAAAGCAGAATGAACTTGACATCACATGTTATCTATACCATCTGAGTCCCTTGTTCTGGATAGAGACTAGAAACAAGTCCTGCTGTACTCTACCCTTCAAAAAAGCAACCTCATCAAGGAAATCCCAGCAGGTGGGCGCGCGCGCACACACACACACACACACACACACACACACACTCACTCACTCACACACTTTTCTGGAGAGTTCTGTTTTTGTTTTTTTTTTTTTTTTTTTGCCCTAGGTACACATCTTCCTTTCTCTAGAACTCAGAGAAGCCTGAGCATGCCCAGACATTCCTCATGCCACCCTATTCTCACTGGACTCAGACGTTGCCTAGGATTGGTCCAGAACTGAGGATAAAAAAAGAGGAAGGCGGTTCCATAGTCTTCCTTTATTTCAACCCAAAGACCTTACATACAGCCTTGGTCTTTTCTGTAGGACTTAAGTACAAAAGAGACAGACAGTAGTATGTGAACGTAAGAATAATATTGTTAGAGCTAGCTGGTAGAAATTCAGGAGGATCACTGTCACTGAGAAAGAAAAAGAAAGCCTAGACCCGAGCATAACTCTGAGAGACAAAGATGTCAGTATAGGTATGCTGGAGCTAATGAGTCTCAGGTTTGTTGATACAATCAACTGCAATGTAATGCATATAACTTTCTTTCAATAAAGAAACTTTCATCAAGCCAGGCTCAGTGACACACGCCTGTAATCTCAACTCTGGGAGGCAGAGACAGGTGTATCTCTATGAGTTTGACGACAGCCTGGTCTACAAAGTGAGTTGAGTACAGGCAAGGCTATACAGAAAAATCCTGTCTCAAAACCTTGCTCCCCCAAAAGAAACATTCACCAAACACTTATGTCACTTGGTACTAGGAATAGAAGATCAATAGGAGCTTTGCCTTTGAAGGCCCAATTGTCTGACAAACCAGACTTACATGTAAGCAAACAATGAATTACAATAGTTCCTCTTTATCTATTGAGGATATATTTTCAAAGGTCTCATAGAAACATGAATACCAAACTTTCTATATATTTTCCTTATATATACACACACATGGTAAAGCTTTATTTATCAATTAGGTATTGTAAGAGATTAATATTAATAAAAATATAATATACCAATTATAACAATATACTATAAATATTTTTAAGAGCATGAATTTATGTGTATCACTTCCCTTTTAATGTGTTTGGACTGTGGTTGAGAATGGGTAACTAAACTGCAGAAAGTGAAGACACAGATGAATGGGAGGGACAACTGTATCACAGTCTTCCAAGTAGCATAGAAAGCTTTATGTAGTAAATGTAGCCACAAGAAGAGTTCTGTTCTGAATGGTTCTTCATGCCCGAAATTATGCCAGATGCTGGAGAGACATGGCAAAGAAGGGGACACAAGCCTTGTCCTCATCGGCTTCCAAGACGGTGAACACACCTGGCCCTGCCTGGAAAGAGCACTCTCAAAGGGAGACAGCTGGGGTTGTCTTAGTGAAAGGGGTATGAGAGCACTCTACACAGGGAACAGAACATACAAGAACACATCAGGATGAGAGCATGGCCTGGGGAAAGTTTGGAAATTCATTATTTCCTAACTCTAGCTGCACCTGCTCTTTAACTCCTATGCTCTGCTCTCCTTAGGTTTTGTTTTTTCATTTTGTTTGAATAATGGAAACACAACACTGTTTTGTAGAGATGTGGCCTCCAAGGATTAACTGAGGTCATTCAACTTGACCCTGAAAGCTGGAATGCTCTGGAAAGTTTAGACCAGGATGAGCCAATCTTCATGCCTGAAGATTCTGATAGACACCATAGCTTTAATCTTAAATGTTGTTCAAAGATCCATGTGGCAAAGACTTGGTCCCCAAGATGAGCCTAGTAGGGGTTGTGTGTAATGAAGTAGACTAAGAGGTCTTTGGATCATTGGGGATATGCCACTTTAAGGAATAGTAGGACCCCAAGCCCTTCTTTTCATTTCTTATCCAAGAAGTGAGTGATTTTGCTCCATCACATGTTCGGCACCTGTCCTAGTTAGCATTGTCAATTTGACACAGCCTAGAATAGTCTGGGAAAAAAAAGTCTCAATTAAGTAATTGCCTTTATCAGGTTGGCCTATAGGCATGTCTATGAGAGATTGTCATAGTAGGGCTCACAAAGGAAATCTTAGCCACCAGAGAATGGTGGCCAACATCATTCTCTGGAGAAGTGGTCCTGGGCTATAGAAGAAAGCTCGATAAGCATGTGCCTCAGTGTGCTGGAGAGTGAGCTAGCAAGCAGCATTCTTCCATGGTTTCTGCTTCTAGTTCCTGCCTGAGTTCTGCTCTGATTTTCCTCAATGACAGACTATGACCTGGAAATATGAACCAAATAAGTTCTTTCTAAGTTGATTTTGGTCAGAGTATTTTATCACAGCAAAAGAAAGGAAACAATGACACCACTATAATGTGTCACCTTCACCCTCCACAGGCTGAAATGCAGCAAATGCCAATCATCTGTGCACTGAAACCTCCAAGCTGTGTGCCAAAACCAGCCTTTTCTCTTTATACATTCTTTGCCTCAGGTATTTGTTTATAGTTCCAGGAGCTAACACACCACATATAAATAAAAAAGAAGCTAGTCTGAATTTCAGTTCATTCTAGAGCTGCAATTTGTATGAACTATCTGATTCTACTCAAAGAATGATAAAACTGATAACTTCCCTCAAGCTCTGTGTCTCCACAATTGAGTGAAAAGGCAGCGATTTCCTGTGTCAGTAGACACCCATATGATTTAATCTCCATAATGGATCTTTTTTTAAATGTATCAGTCTTCCAAGCCAGATTTCTCAGTGTTCATGTCCCTGGTGAGAAGTCAATTTTGTTTCTTTAGCCTTGTTCAATTTCTTTCCTGAAATCAAGAATGCAGAATGCACCGTGTAAAAAACATAGCAGAAAGAGGGTTCATTCTTGTCCACTTAAATATTCATGACAGCTTGCATTTTGGTTCAAAAAGACACTTGTTTATTTAGATAAGATTTAATTTATTCATAATTTACCTAAATTTGCAGAAGCATGCATGTACATTTTAGCGTATAAGTAGCATAATACATAAAACATCACTGAGGCTTGCAAATTGTACAGTGACAGCAGTGGAAAGCGCCTGGATGTTTTAGGGAGATAACACATTTTCACCAGAGCAAAGACCTTCATACAATAGCCTGGGAGTGTGTACCTGTGATATGCTGACTCATCACCATCTTCTTAACCCACGACAAATTTCTCATTAAAATGAAATGTACAGAATAATATAAAGGGCTGCTGAAGAATTGCCTCTGGAGGCAGTGTTGTATTTCTTTCTGTGTAGCCTATGAGGAGCCATTGCCTCCATTGTTTCTATAAACCCTTCTTTTCTTCCAAACTTTCCAGTGCCCCCTGCATTCTCCATGCTAATTAATGGCAAACTGACACTCATGTTCAATTAGCCATTCTGTTACTCATCACTGTTCTCTTGGTACGTGGAAAGACTGTTCTAGATCACTTCAGTAGCCCTGTATAGGAAGTACCTTCTCTTCAAAAGAGACCGTGTCTGGGACTGTTCCTCCCTGTTCTTCAGCACTCTGCCCTGTCCCGGGCATTTGGGATGTAGTCAGTAAATAACCAAGGTCTTGATCATCATTATTTGGGGGGAGAATATGGAAATGCTTAGAATTAGAAGCCAAAGGTAATTTTTTGTAAGCGTTGTTTTCTGCATGCTTCTGAGCCTGACCTGTTCTTCACCTAGACCCCCCTACAAACAAGGAGGAGCTAAGCAGTAGGAGCCCAGAGAGGACTAAGGCCATGCCTTTTTGTTTTTGAAATATAGTTTCTCTAGCCCACAGGGAGCACCGTTTATAGGCTTTGGAGCGGGACTGTGGAAGACGGTGAGGCTTAAAGAAAAGGATTTGTTTTGAGTCCTTGCTACCTAAAGGCATTAAAACTTTATAATGCCAAACAAGTCCCGTTTTTCTTTATTTATGGATCATATATTTCCCCGTTTATTGCCACTATACATTTTTTCCAACCTGACAGCTGATAACACCAAAATTCACAGCTAAAAAAAAAGATCCCATTCACCACTCTCCAAGATAATAATTTTATAGTTAAAGAGAAATGTGGTGTATACGTGTGTGTGGGGTGTGTGTGTGTGTGTGTGTGTGTGTGTGTGTGTGCGTGTGCAATACTATTTATATTTATTTTTATCCCAAAACTCCCACTTCTACTGAATACAGATTTGGAGTTTGAAATCACAAATTTTGATCAGAGGGTGTTCTTTAAAAACATAACCCTGGAGCAACCTCTTGTACCTGCTAACTATTAACAGGGAAGAAATATCAAAGCAAGTCATCTACGTTTCTCCAGAGCTGGTGCAATCTAATTTCAATTTGTCAGATGTGACCTGATGGCAGAAATTTGTTTTTCTCCTTGATTTATTAGAAATATCTTAAAAGAAGCAGTCTGTCACACAGGTGATTACAGTCAAGTCTTGAAGTTTCTTTTCCTTGGGCTTGCCATGGAAATCCACAGGAAGGGTAAAACAACCTAAGGGATATCAACCATAGAGGGGAGAAGAGAAATCAATGTGCTTTAAACATGAAGACAGGATGGGTTGTTTAAATTGCTTGTGCACATTGATTAAAGTGTGCCCAGTAGAAACCTCTATTATATTAACCATCTTTCCCCTTCGTTTCAATCATTGGAGTTGCTATATCTTACCATCTTCTGACAGATTATGTCCAAATACAATGTTGAGTGGGACTTTTTTATTATTATTATTTGTTGGAGGAATCATGGGCAATGACCTAGAGATCTGGGGACAAGATTAGTAGCATAAATAACATAGATTTTAAATAACCTATGATAATGATAAACAACTGTGCCCTAACCGCAGATTACACCTTAAATATATTTCTACAATTGGCAGTTCTTTACTGCTTAGGGGGTGTCAGGAGACAGGATGTATTGCTGGGTATCGCCGGGCAAGTTGATATTGGAATGCAAAGAACGTACCTGCCCTGTATTCAGCCAACAAAGCTTCCCATGTGGGAGGTAGCACTGTGCTTTAATAAAGATCGCCATTGATAGTCAGAGGTTGCCAGGAACAACCTTTGCTGGACTGCTGACACCTTTGTTAAGTTTACTTGGTCAGCCTACCTATTGTTAGGTTACGGGACATGGGGCAGCATTCCTCCCAGTTGATGGTTTTGCAGCAGAGTGAGTTGCTCAATGATCGGTAGACTTGCAACAGTGTGAAAGTACAGTTCCTGCGATCTACCTCCTTGTAGTATTCCTTGAAGTAATACATGGTGGAGGATCCAGTCAGTCAGCACGTTAGACTTGCTGAACACACAAGGACACAGATATAGCAGCTTCATAGATGTGAATTCCGATTTTTTTAAATACCTTGACAATGTTCGAAATTTGTATTTTTATTTTACACTCAAGGAAGAAGAAAGGAATAAATATTTACTGAAAACCAGACACTGACTGTTTGTACTTGCATTACACTTTATAAGGTTGGCTGGTTACACTATACCCATTTCACAGTTGAATTAACCGGGTTTCAGGCGAACTTGTCATCCGAGGCACACACCTGCTAATGACTAAGGTCGGATTTGAACTCAAGTGGGTTTTTACTCCAAGTTTCTTTTCCTCTATAGCACACTACTCCAAAGCTGTTGTTTATTCATTTTAAACCATAGTAGATTCTCTAAATATATCTAGTTCCATCTATGTTTAAAATGCTGTGAATACCAAAGCAAAGACCACCCTGCCTGTAACAGTGGTTGAATCTCGGATGTCATCTGAGGACGGTATAGATGTGGTCTCTATACCATGACCACCAGGTTGTGTAAGGGATTCCAGCAGGATGTGATCTCAATCAAGTCTCATCACACAAGCACGGTTCACCTCCCAGAGGACACTACCTTGTGTACAAGGAGGTCATAACCCTTGCTTCCATTCACTCTGCAATGGGAAGGTCAAGGGGAAAATATCAGCATTTTCTCTTCTCTCCACAAGTGAAAAGCGGTCTTTCTTTTTTTTTTTTTTTTTTACCATGTCCTATCATTCAGTGAATAAAGAAAAACAACTCCATCCTGGAGGAGCCTCAAACAGACATCTTTAACCAGATTGTCAATGAAGTAAAGACTTTTTGAATTGTTTGGTTTAACTTAAGTTCAGGCAGTCTGTTATCTGCCTTCTGTCTGCTATGCTCAGATTCTTTCTTATGCCTTAGAATCCTGGTAGGGAAAACAAAGGCTATTTATCCAGGCTTTGTTGGAGTCAGGATTTATACCAGGCAAGAACCTTCAAAATACCAGATTTAATAGTTATCCTCACAGCACCTTTATTCTTTCCCTAACAAACTCTCATTTATCCCTGTGTGAATTAAACTATACAGAAACCAAGTCACTTGTAACATAAAGAACAAGTCCAGGACAGGTCCCAATGCCACAATAGGGTACAGCAGTTTCCTAGGACCCTCAAGACTCCTGAAAGCTATTATACTCATAGTTACAGTGTGTAACAGAGAAAAGATTAAAATTGGCCAGGAGAAGAAAAACCTACAGAACAGAGTCTGAAAAAGGACAAAGCGCAAAGCTTTGATGATCCTCCTCCAGTCCAGTCAGGGCAGGTTGCTTCCCTGGCATCAGTATTTCCTTGGCATCAATGTGTGACTGTGCTCAGAGACTTCTGCCAGCCAGAGATCTCATCTGAGCCTTAGCACAGTTTTTAATGGGGGTTTCCTGTAGAGGTGTGTGGTTTGATGGCTGAATGACTACCTGCACTGGATTACACTCCAATTAAGTAATGTCTTACAACCCCACCTTTACTCTAAATCACATTATGAATGCTCCAAATATGAGCCAAGGTGTGTGGACCAAAGACACTAGGTCAGTGCTTTCAACCTTCCTAACGCTGCTACCTTTTAGTACAATTCCTCATGTTGTGGTGACCCCAACCATAAAATTGTTTCCATAGCTACTTCATAACTGTAATTTTGCTACCGTTATGAGTCATAATGTAAATTATCTGTGTTTTCTGATGCTCTTAAATGACCCCTGTGAAAGGGTTGTTTGACCTCCAAAGGGGTCACAGACTCAGGTTGAGAACCATTGCACTGGAGAAACCAGTAATGATACTGGCACAGGCCAGATCCTTGTGGGGACAAGACTGAATTTTTTGTCACCCTCTCCTGTGCTATATATCCCTAAAGGCACATCTGTGCCCTTGACAAAGTCTCCATGGTGCTGGTCTATGCTTGTTGACTTCGATTATACTACAGAAGTTAGGGCACTGGGAATCATAGCTGGATTCTTCTTCTGTTTCCAATACTAAGTATCTGTAGAGTCAAACACATAGTAGGTATTTATTATGCTTTTAGTTAGGTTGAATTTTCTATTTGATTGGATCCCCACCCTTCAACTTATAATGAGCTTGGGTCTCCTTAGCTGCTTTTCTTTTTCTTTCTGGCTGACATTTAGTTTACTTTAATGCAAAATCACCCTCTTATCCAAGTCAAAGATTTTACAGATATAAAATCCCCTGTGTTCCTATGAACTGCTTGCCTCTAGCACTGGTCAAAGAAGGGAGGGACTCACAAGACCCCATCTCTACCTTGTTTTGCTGGGAGAGAGTCAGTTTTCTCCAAGGGTGTAGACCCCTGTAGGTTACCCAAGCTCCAGTGGGTAATGGCCACATTCATGCATACAGTCAATACTTATTTGCTCAGTGAGTAATTACTTTTTTAAAGAAATGAGGACACAAAGTTGACAGGTAGACATACTGAGGGAGAGGTCTAGAAGGAGTTGGAAGGAGGAGCGGGGCAATGTATTTGGGTATGATCCAAATATATAGCATGCATGTATGATACTCTCAAAGAATTCTCAAAGAATAAAAAAAAAATTGTGAACATGCCAATGGTAGTGATCAGAGAAAAATATTTCCAAACCAAGAAGTATAGACCTCCAGGAAGCCAGTCCTTTGCTGCTGTTCTTTTTCTCTGTGTTATTAAAGATTGTCATTAAAGAGAAGTCCATAGGAGAATGCAGCTCACTGAGGGTTAATCAAACAGGACCTTTATGGGGTAGACTCCACTGTAGTTGAAGCAGAAAATTTCAAACAAAACTATGGGAAGGAGGAAAGTGGAAAGCCAGCTACTGTCAAAGACACAAGCCGATGCACCTGTTACCCTATTTGTTGTCATGTGGGTGGAGCTGCTATTCTCTGAACTTGATCAGTGGGAGGCTCCCTCACAAATCAGCAATGATTTGTTCACTCAAAGCTTCTAATTATGCGCCAGCTGTGGACTGCAATGAAGGCATAGAATAGGGCCCATTCTACCAGCTGTGCATATGACCAATGGGGCTGACATGACAGGCACCAAACCAACGAGGACAACCTGCAAGGATAGGGCTGCTGAGACTCCGGGCAGTGCCGAAGATGGCACAGTTTCACACCAACGGCATCTCAAGGTAATACTTAGTAACGGTGTTCTTAATACCTCAGTACTTAGTGACAGTGTTCTTAATACCCCAGTCCTTAATAACGGTGTTCTTACTGATTACTCTTGCTGAGTGATGTCATTTCTGATTTTTCTCACTGGCAAGTGGATAAGAGGGCCTACAGTATATCTTGCTTGTTCTTTCTCCCACCAAAATGCCAGAGCTTGGAAAAGAAGATTTTTGGGATTTCTGAAAAAAAGAGAAATCTTTGTATCTGTTCTCGGCCCCACCCAGGTTACTGGGTTAACCATTATCTAATTAGCAGTTTCTCCATGGCTTTGACCCATTCTGGTAGCTGCACTCATATGTAAGGAAAACCCTCAAACGGAATAAAAAAGCGTGTCTGATTGTTCACACTCATAGTCCTAGCCCTCTGGAAGCAGATGCAAAGGGATTACCATGAGTTCAAGTCTAGACAGGGGTATACATCGAGTTCCAGTCCACCCTGGGCTATAGAGTGATACCAATACCCTTTCTCAAACAACAACAAAAACAAAAACAAAAAAAAATTCAAATCAAACCCCACCTAATTTCTGGGCCACAAGAATTTTGGTGATGTCTGTTTCCTGTTATGTGCCTGACAGGATCTGGGGTCTCAAGGCCGTAGAGTGTGGCCCTGGAATAGAGGGGAGACAGCTCCCATCCGCCTTGTAAATCCTGTATTATTGCAAATGATGTAAAGGTGGCATGTTTTTATTTCTGGTGGCATACACAATTACATAGTAGAAAAAAAATAAATGAACAGGAAACAAACTTTCTCCTGAAGGTTTGTGTATTTAGGTGAATACACTTAGAGGAACAGAAACTGAATAAATTATACAATTCCAGAAAACGGACTGGGGTAACAATTCAGTCAATAAAGGGCTTACCATGCAAAGATGAAGGCCTAAGTTCAGACCCTCACCTCCCAATAGCACCTATGTCAAAAGCCAGGCATGCCAATACCCACCTGTAATCCTAGCTCTGCAGGCTTACAGGAGGTGGTGACAGGGTTCCTGAAGCTCACTGGCTAGCCTGTTTAGCCAAATTGCTGAGCCTGAGGTTCAGTGAAAGACCCTGTCTCAAAAGACAAAACAACTGCGGAATACTATCCAATTAGTGTTGACTTCTGCAGCCCCCTCCTCCCCCCCACACATGTGCATGCATACATGCACATACACACACGATTTTAAATTAGAAAAAGTGTTAGCCCCTAATGCTATGAGAGAAAGTAGACTTCCAATGGAATAAAGTCTTAGAAGCAGCAGGATGTTAATTCTTCCTCTAACTATGGAGTCAGATCTAGGCCAAATCTCATTTTCAGTTAAGCAAGAGCTAATCAGACCTGTAAAAATAATGAGCAAAGAGAAATGTGAGACTCAAAGATGAGGCTGTCTTTGCATGACTCCAAATCAGGGTTTGCTGAACAACCACAGGAAGCCCCAAGTGTCAGCAGCCTGTCCTTCCACCTGGAGACGTGAGGAGCTTCAGGGCTAAAGGTGGAAGGGCAGACATTCCTCCCATGTGTTATCATGTCAAAAGCTGTCATCACAAAGCAATTCCAATTTGCATGTTTCTTCTTTGAGAGGAAAACAGCCTCGTGACTTCCATTCCAGGGCTGCTGCTATTCTGAGGGTGCTGGTTAAGTGGGGGCCACACACACATGAGTGCACGGTTTAGCTGACACAGCCAACACTGTGCTGGTAGAAACATACAAACACAAGTCTCTCTGTCAATGGGATATTGTTCATACAGATCCACAGTGGGCAAACTGCTCCTCGAACTAACCTTAGGTCCTGAGCCATAAATTGTTTCAACTTACCTTTGGGTGTGTGGTTTTGTAATATGTGGGTGTGCCTGCCCATCCTTTCAAGGGGGGTCATTGTCTCTGTAAATAAAGCAGCACTTACCTGAGGAAAGGGAAGATAGGACCCCATTAAAGCAAGCTGGCTGTGCCATGTGCAGCAGGGAGGGTGCCGCTGTGTGACAAATCACTTCTTTTTGAAATAGTTGGAAACGAGCATCTAGGAGACCAGATAAGAGAACTCGAATGATCCTATTATGAGGATAACAGCAGTGAGAAGAGTCCATGGATGGCCGTACACTGGCACATTCCATTGATTTAAAGGCAGCATGGCAGCCTGAAACGTAGGACTCTCTGCCTGGGATTGCTTCACTGCAAAGCTGTATCATTATTTTAACTTAGCTGGAGCCACACCATGGTGAGGTCTGCTTGAACAAATCTACAGTAAAAGGAATATGCTGTCTGTGCACCAAACAGAAACACAAAATCAGGCGCTGTTAGGCCCTTGAAGAATAAGACCAGAGGGACAGAGTCCAGATCACAAAGGAATCGCTCTCTGTTCACAGGGCTGCCTCCTGGGCCATGAAGACCCTTTCACAATCCACTCTGCTCATTAAGATGTTCTCAGTGTGCTAGCCCAGTGCCACCTCTGGGAGGAGAAGACTTTGAAGAACCCCAGGGAGTACGCACTTTGCAAGAGCAACACTGTGGCACTACACATTTGCTTGTGCTCAAGGATGAGACACAACACTCAGTCTCAGAGCAGTTTTGAACGTGCAAGGAACCCACTGTCTTGATATTCACTCCTGCTCACACCTTTTGAAGGAGAATCTCTGCAACCCGGAGAGGGAGCAAGCTGCCTACAAACCTGCATTCCTAGGGATCTCCTGCAGGCAGCAGGTTTATGTTAAAACAATGACAATTTTCACATTTACTTGTTTATTTTGCCGGTGACATTTAGCTCCCACATATGTACTCATTGTGAGAGCCTCTCTTTCAAACTAAACATAGTCTGACCCTTGACTTTACATTAGCAGGTGCTAGTTACACACATTTAGCACAACACTGAGCTGCAAGGAGAGGTACCTATTCACAGGGGTGATTCATTTATACATGCCACCGAGCACGGGATAACATGACCCCATTGTTCCGTTTAGATTCTCACATGGCATTATCTCATTTCCTCATCTTAAAAGGTGCAAAGATTCTTGATAGGGAAATGATGTTGAATTTTTCAGAAAGTCCAAGCCATAAGTACTATGAAGCATATCACATAGAGTGTTATGAGGAGAGATTATTTGACCAGTCAGCTATGTTCAACCTTCAGCCTGCAGACTGTGTGTGACTGAAGACAGCTGTAAGTGTGGTACACATTTACACACTGTGCAATCCAGTACACACTGTAAATTATGAAGCATGATGGGATTTTGTTTGGAATGACTTTCCTGTAACATGTTGTTAGGTTCTGGACTGTGAACTGAAGATAACGGTGTTACAAAGCAATGTCAAAGGGTGGGACGGGGACTCGGCGAATGGTGCAGTGGGTAAAGTGCTTCCTGCGCAAGAATGGGGACCTTAGTGTGGATTCCCTATGCACGCATAAAAGCTGGAAATGGTGACACATCCGTAACCCCATCCTTGGGGAATAAGGATGATGAGAAAGGGGGATTTCTACAGTTACTGACCAGACAGTCTAGCTAAAGTAGGGAGTCCTAGCTCATTAAGAGACCCTGCCTCAAAAAATAAGAGAGGAAGCAAAAGAATAAGATACTCAAAGCCATCCTCTGCCCCCCCCACACACACAAAGATGAGCACACACATATGCATTGACTGTGTATACACACACAAAAGGTTGACATGGCTAGATGATAAACACATATATTATAGATACATTGATGACAGATAGATAGATAATGATAGATAGATAGATAGATAGATAGATAGATAGATAGATAGATGCTTTAATAACTATTTGTTGTCCAATTATTTGACATAGAGACAATCTCTAAGCAATGTTTTACAAATTGAAAGACATTTTCAGATGCTCAGCCATCAGAGGAGCTCATCACTGGCTCTTTGGTCATCTCCTATGTCAAGCCTCTATCTCAAACTGATTTATAAATTATGAAATACAATCAGTGTATTAATAGGAGGGTATTAGAATCCCCTCAGTAAGGGGATTCTTACAAGACCACAATACTTCAAAAACAGACAAGAAAACAAAAAATAAGTGAAGTGTTTTCAGTTTTTTGTGTGTCTCTTTGCCAACTTGTAAGTTTGAGGTAGAAGTGATTTGGGGAGACAGTCCATAATTGCTGAATCAACCAAGAAGAGTTGTGTTTATTGTTTCTAAGGTGTCTTGGTGACCTCAGAAAGAACTGTGAATATTTACTTGAAGAACATGGTTTGGAAGAACACCTTCAGGCTATGAAAAGTTACCTGGCTAGCACAGGTGCTATTCTGAACAGGACAGGATGGGAAGAGGAAAGAAGAAGGAAGGAATGGAAAAAAAGAGTTAAAGAGTAGGAGAGATGGAAGTTTAGAAAGTCTTGACCAAGCTCTTCAAAGCAGCTGCACTCTAACTTGATTCACCAGAATGTTTGTGTCTATCACCGACCTCCCAAAACAGTTCCTGTTGAAGGTGAGATTGTAGGCATTCATAAGTGTAACATTGGTGATCTCAAAATGGTGCCTACTACAAGAGCTGGCAGTAAGTCTTCTGTCAGGGGCTGGATTCTTAGCCAGGAACGGACACTGCTCAGGCCTCACCAACATAGACAAATAATCAAATTCATCAATATCAGCTCCCTTCAGGCAGGAGGGTGAATAAGTGATGGGGGCAATGTCAGGGCTCAACTTACCCAAAGTCCATGCTCCTAACTAATGTGTTGGCGTTCAGCATCTGCAACAGCTGAGTAATCACATCCAAGGGGTCCCATAATACATGAAGACCTGTGTAGATCAGCCTTGTCTATTAAGCAACATTCTGGTTATTATAACATGATCTTTCCCTCCAAGTTCTCTAATAACCTTGGGTGACAAAATGTATGGAGACCAGGAATGCAGGCAGCGGTGACATAAACAGCAGTGCTACCACTTGGCACAGGAAATGTGTGGATTGAGATGAAATCATTTTGAGAGCTCACACATTGAGCCACTACGCTAAGTTAGTTTTGCATCCAGACAGTTGGGCAAAGAGAGAGTGCTTCTGGCATTAACACCTTTCTAAATGCTTGTCGGTCCAATCCCTGCCTAGCTTGCTCTTCACAGCCTCACTAAGATTAAAACACTAAGAGAGCCCTGTCACCACCAAGCCACCTGTTGAATCCTGGGATGCAATGTATCAGACCCTCATTTAACTGTAAATGTGAGCTCCTTGCAGTCCAATCCAGAAACCTGTCACTTAGAACTGATAATGCTAGTTATAGTAGCATGTCTGGGCTAATGGCACCTCTCAACATCTGTTTTCAGTTAAAGTTTCCAAGCTGCCTTGGTGAGTAACGCTTGGTAATGATTCAGTTCAAGCTTCCAGAGAGGGACGGTGGAAAGTGGCAAGTGGGAACCCAAACAAAATATTATTAATGAATATTTGCAGCTGCTGAAGGGACTTAGTGAGAAGCTGCCAATCCTGTGACAGAGTTCATCTTGTAAAATATACCTATGATATAGATCAACTCAGAGTGGTTAGCAGCTGTTGGTAATTTGTTAACAACTTCCAGGCAAGCCAGCAATTTGAGTGCCACTAGGTCCAGGTTGTTTGTTTGTTTGTTTGTTTGTTTGTTTGTTTGTTCGTTCTTTTAAATGTTTGGGATCAGAATGTGGCCATCGTTGCTATGTTCCTGGCTTTCTTTCTGTGCCTTGAGAAGGTTTACATAGCTAAACAAGCAAAAAGAGGTAGAAATATCTGTGTACTTGGAGAAATAAATCAGAAACAATAGAAACTCACCTCTGCCCCATTGGATATTTTTTACATATTATCTAATTATCAAAATAAATTCTTGATGGTATAGTCTTTTACTGAACTAATTAAATGCTTTTCTGTAGGCACTACAGCCTTTATTGGCAGCTCCAGCCTTCTAGAACCCTCCAAGTTGCCATTGCTTGACACAATTGTCCTTCTTTACCATTTGATCCATTTTCTCTTTCCTGGTAAAGCTCTTCTTTTGTGTATATTCTATCTTCTAATGACCATAAACACTCTGTAAGAATATCACTTCCTGTTCCTATTTGTACCATCTTAGCCCCAT
This sequence comes from Psammomys obesus, assembly GCF_907164565.1. Lineage (NCBI taxonomy): Eukaryota > Metazoa > Chordata > Mammalia > Rodentia > Muridae > Psammomys > Psammomys obesus. The sequence continues at coordinate 1,203,317 of NW_026586173.1, read as the reverse complement.
GCTCGGTTCCTAGCACTTGGTAGGTCTTTGTTAATGTATGACTATATAAATCAACAAATGGGAAATTCAGTGTATGGGGTGGATATACGACCCAAGGGTTTTAACTAACTGTGGGGCAAATGAGAAAGCACCCGAGAGCTTTGAAATTACACCATGTAGACAAACCGTTTCTGCTCTATCTCTGAGCTAGATTGTGGTTTTTAAATGGTTTATTTATTACCTTATGTGTATGTGCCTGAGGTAAAAGGTGGGTGTCACATCTAGAGTTGTTGGTCCCCCAGTGTGAAGGACTGAGAAATGAACCTGGTTCCTCTAGAAGAGCAGCGACGCTGCTTAACAGCTGCCCCAGCTCCTGAGCTGGGTCCTTCAGGCCTGTTGAATCTAGCTGAGTGAATATTAGTTAAAGACATTAAGCAAGCTCTTTCCAATCAAACAGGACTGATTAGCAAACGCTATTAATTCATGGGTGGCTCACAGGCAAATTCCCTTTCACATCTGTTTCATGCCACGTGACCTTTGCTCTGTGTTCTTTTATGAGATGCAGACTATCCCTCTTGGCTTGGCAGTCGGTGCCCTATGACATCTCATGGATCCACTTACAACTCAGCCCAAGCTGGGCTGGATCACAGAGCTAAGCCTCCCTCTTGCCTCCACCTTACTGTTTCTCAGAGCCTTGGGCAACTCTATGGGGGCCTTCAAGTCAAGCTCTGCCACACAGACAGCCAGAGTAGGGAAGCTCCCTCAGCCAGTGGGAGGCACTGGATCTGGAGGGTTTGCCTTCCGATTCCTGTCACCTGAGGACATGTCTAGAGGCATTCTGCATACTTTCTGGAAGGTCCGAGGGAATCACATCAGTGACCTCAGTGATGTTTCTCCTGCTTGCCTCTCCTTTCTCCCTCTTGTTCTTCTACCCCTTTCAGGTCTGTTTCCGGCAATCTCTCCACAATCCACTCCTCTTCCCACCGCTACTTGCAGAAGCACCACACCATTCTTTCTGATCTTAAAAAAAAAACTAAATATAAAGAAATAAAATGAAATTCTTAGAACATAGACATCTAAATGCCAGAGGCTGCCTCTGCTGGGTTATTGAGAGTGTCAACCTGCCTGCCAGTGTGTGGAATGTCAGCAGACATCCATCACTAGCAGACCAGGTCGTTAAGGGCAGGTGACACCTAAGACTGATGCTTCCCTGAAGATCGCACCTTCAGTACCCACTCATCTCCTCAGTGCTCCCACTGTTCTATATAAACCACGTTAGACAGCTATGCTCACTGCCTGAACCCCGTTCTATGTTAAACTGCCACATACTAGGATATACAGCACCCCTGTACAATAACCTCCAAGATCTTTTTGTAGGAGAAAGTGAACAAAGCTCTAGGTAGAGAAAGCCACCCCAGCTGTCCATCCCAGAAGGCCTACCTTATGCAAGGCCTTTCCTGGCCACCACCTCTACCATTTCACCTTCTTCCTTGCTAGCACCTCTTCGGCTTTAGTGGGGAAAAGGTGTCCATTCTATGGGGTAGATGCTGTGGTCAGCTGGGACTCTGCATGGTACTGCATGTAGTATTTATACTGTGGAGTAAGCCAGACTCGGTGGTGAAGCATTGGGTGTTTAAAACTGCTTCAACTAAATGAGTGTTTACTGCTGTATTTAGTGCCGTACTAACTGTTTCTCATTGCTTCCTTCATTTAATGCCCATGGTAGTCCTTTGAGGGGAGTAATAGTATCTGCATTTACAGAGGAGAAACTAGGACAGAAAACACAAGGAATATCACTCCCTGGAGGTCACAAAGCAGCTAAGATTGAACCCTACTTGGTGTAACTCCTCAGACCCATTGCTCTTTTCCGATACAAACCATTGAAATGTTATGCACTGATGAGAATATGATGAAGCAGCTCCAGTTTAGCCTTTGGGGCAGTTCATGCAAATAAAAGACCGTTGAGGCAGCTATCGTTTGTCGTGTTCCTTCCTATACCTGCAGTACATTCAAGTGTAAGGAAAAGCAAAAAAAAATATACAACAAACAAGGGTCCTCAGCTTCAGTGCAGCTACTTTGTGATGTGCCCAACTCCTCAGTGTTGCTGCCACACACTGATGTATTAGACATCCTTTAAGATGAGTTTCAAAGCCGTTTCAAATGAAGATCCTCTAAAGTGCATTACTATTTTCATCACCCTCCAAGAGGTGAACTGCAGAAAGCAAGGGATTCAATAAAATGCCTTCATCTTGGAAGGGCTTCAGTGAGTCCTTAATATCTGGAAACTCAGATGGCCGGATGGTACTTTGCTCTTCTGCATTATTGATCTAAATATCAAACAAGAGAGCCAAGAGATACAGACTAGGCTAAAGGTAGCTGGGGTAGGAAGTACCCCATAAACAGACAAAGGGACCCCTATAAGCTTGCCATAATAATGGCTTCAGAGTGATTTGGGTTGAGCCCCACTAGGTAGCTCAAATTTCTACCTAACAGCACCAGAACTGAAGCCAAACATCCTCCTTTGCAGGAAGATCATAAATGAGATGTCTTCAGGAAGACATGTTTGCAAGGAAGCATTGTAGACACTGTGACAGACACCCATCGGTTGCCAGCTTAAACATTTGTTTCCTGTCTCTCAACTTGTTTCCAGAGAAGGGTAGGAACAGTGGGATTGGTGGAAACCCTGTAGGCTTCTACCTTGCAGCAGACCAGACACATGGCTTTGGAAGTGAGCCAGCCTTTGTGCTCCACACCGTCTCCCGACACATCCAACGATATTTCCCAGAACATTCAGTCCTGGAAGTTCAAAGTAGAAATAGTGTTTGAAAAAAAAAATTGGAGGAGATTCAGAGGAGAGAAAGAATGATGATCCAAAGGCCAGGGAGACAGAGGGACACATTTAATAAACAGCAGTAGAGAATCTAGCTAATGGGTGGTTAGAGGATAATGGGGGAGACAGGAACATCAAGGAAGTCAGCATAATGAGGAAGCGGAGTGTCTCAGGGCTGCAATGCACACTCATTCTTATTTACTCATTCTGCAGGTACTCAGTGTCTATGCTGCACCAGGCAGTTAGGTGGTAAGGTGCGAAGGTGATCAAAATGAGGCAGAGAGCGGCAGCATGCATTCACCAGCTAGTGAGGGCAACCAATGTTAATAGTCACACAGAAATAGAGACTCACTTGCCACAGTGACAAATGCTGGATGAAGTAACCAGAACTGTGGGTGGAAGTCTATTCAGGGATAGTGTCTTAAAGATGACTAGGAGTTCAGCAGGCCTAGGGAAGAAACCAGGGCACCCCAGGCCACCTAAATCTCTAGGGGGGAAAGCAACTAGAAAACACTAAATTCAGCTGAGGAGAATTCAGAAGGAAGCTACTTAGTGAAACAAAATTTCCTCAGTGAGGCTGCAGGATCCAGGAGATAGGAAGAAATGCTAGTTAACTGAATGAACCCAGTAACCCTGTGGCACACTGAGAAAGGAACTTTGCCCCTCTGTGTCCTACAGGGAACCTCCCTTTGTGAAGAATTTCAAGAAAGTCATGAAACTTTCTTGGGAAGAAAAAAAAATCACGCAAGAAGTACTTAGTATTCCCTTTAATAATAAAATATACAATAGAGCCGATAGTAATAATTACTATGGCTTTACCACCTATTAAAATCGCAGGCATTCTCACATTGCCTTGATGATTTTGCAGAAATCTCAAAATATTAGTTGTTTCCTCACCACTTGAAATTATGGAAGTTGTTAGAGCTGCGGGGAATATTGTTGTGTGTTAGATTAATAATGAAGCAGGCATCTTACAATACCTCAACCTCAAATATTTTTACAACTGTATTTCGGTGTACTTGCGTTCATTTATAATTAATGTATTTTTGTTTTACATCTTAAAGTATTATTGACAAAATGGTCCCCAGAGTCGCCAGGGTGCCAATGCATGTGTATGAAGGACAGAGGACAACCTCAGTGTGGTTCTTCAGGGCTTATTCTCTTTCTTTCTTTTGAGACAGCGTCTCTCATTGATCTGGAACTCAACAAGACTGGCTGACTAGTGAGACCCAAAGATCTATCTGCCTCTGTCTCCCCTGTTATGGGATTATAAGCACTTTCCACCACCATACTGGACTCTTAAAAGAAATGGAGTATGAATATCAAACTCAGGTCCTCATGCTTGCAAGGCTGATACTTTACCAACTGCGCCATCTCCCCAGCACTCAAAGTCTCATTTTGAGGAACTTTTTTTTTTTTTTTTAAATCCAGGAAGGTACTACTCCCTGGACCTCTTTTGAATTCATCCCAGGCTGAGGACTCTTCAGCTCATTTGCAAATTCAGATGCCAGCTTGTCTAATGAGAAGGCTTTTTTGTCTCCCTCCTGCTGGGATGCTTAGAGATGGCTCTGACAGCTAGGTGCCAAGAGGAAACCTGGGCTTCTGTTTCCAGCCATGTCCCCATGGGCAACCCAGGCTGAGCCAGAGTTCACAAGGATCAGCATGAAAAGGGAAAACAATTTGTTCGGGAGCCCTAGAGTCAGACACTCAGCATGCTGAGCTAGTGGGGGTTTTCAGCTTTAATCAGCATCAAGTTAATCTTATTTTGAGAGATGCTAAAGAATCCAGAAAATTTTACAGGTAGCTCCAGATAGTAAGCCTTCTGCCTGGTCCTGGTCCTGACTGCTGCTTCCTCTGGCCCACTATTCCCTCCTTCTTGCCCTCCTGGAGCCAGCCTGGCATCAGGTACCTGGCCTATTCCAGATACAATTGCCAGCATTTGTCCTGTGCTTCATCTGGGCCAACTCAGCAACAGAGCTACTTCTCTCTCTTTTCAGTCTTGTCATATTGGTTGGGTTCTTCTTTCTTTCTGTTCTTTTCCTTTTTTTTTCCTCTGTCTCTTGTTAAAGTTCCTCTTGCATGCCCACACACACACATGAATTAATTAATTGCGGCTAGTAAGATGACAGGTAAAACCTGGAGACTGATGACAGGTAGAACCTGGAGACTTAGCACTAACAAAGCATGCTATCTGTGGCAGGGGCCCACCAAAGCAACTGACTAGTCAAGATTCTGCTGTCTGAGCTGCTCAAAGCACTTTTGACACCTGAGCTCATTTGGGTCTATTCTGAACCCATTCAAAGTGCCCCTGGGTCTTCCCTGGACATAGATGTGTCCAGCCTACACCCTACAGAGGATTTTCTTTTTTCTTGGAGTTGGAAATGTGGAGGTACCAAGCCTGAGGCCCCTGTGCCTGTGTGCAGAGCACTGAAGCTGAAGAAGCCATTTCAACTGACCCAGTGTCCCCCAGGCTTTAGCTTAGATCAGTGTTTCTCAAGCTTCCTAACGCTGGAACCCTTTAATACCGTTCCTCATGTTGTGGTGACCCCAACCACAAAATTACTTGCATCGTTACTGCATAACTATAATTTTGCTACTGTTGTGAACCATAATATAAACATCTGTTTTCCAATAGCTTTTTGGAAGTTGTGACTCACAGGTTGAAAGCTTTTGGCCTTAGATAAAACTTGGTGCTTTTATTATAAAAAATTCAAATAAATACATTTGGCAAAGTGCCTTCTAGACAGTAGAAATTCAGGAACTGTTAGCTGAATGGTTGTAGGCTCGGGTAGACAGCTGAGTCTTGGTTTCTCATCTTGAGTCACCTCTAGTAAGCACAGTCACACCTGCTTTGGCACTTCTTTTATGAATACGTAGGGTCACTGGAGAATCCCGAGTCTGGGCAGTCTCTGACTGTTTTGACCTCTAAGATATAGTGGGTGGTAGCTCTCAGACCATCCTGACTCCATTTTTCAGACACTGCCCCAGGAAACACTTTCCAGAAGGCCTGGATCTTCTTAATAAGCGTGATGAGAAACTGATGCAAGCCAGACTCAAGTTCCCATAACCCATCCCAGTACACTCAGAGCAGGCATATGAGTGACGCTAGATTGACCCTTCACCTGAGACCCGCTGAGTAACTCGGAGTGCCTCAGCTGGTACCGTGTGCAGCAGGAGGCTCAACGAACCCAGCCTTGTCTGCAATGCTGCTGACCAGCTGCTTGGGAATACAATGGTTATTAGAAGTCACCAAGACTTCAGAAGAACTCAACATGATGTGAGTCATAACAACTGCCCAACATCTGACCACTCTCAGGGATGACAGAAACTCCCACTAACAGGAATCAGCCAAAACATGTAAGAGTGGGGCCTCCTAGAATCTGTGGTATGTGAGCGTGTTATGGGTGTCACTGTCTAGCCTGGGTGCTCCCAGTTTCGTGGTGTCTTTCTTACTCAAGGAACTGAAGAAGTGCATACAACAAGAAAGCAGAAAAGGGTTTTATTCCGAAGCCATGTGGAAATTGCTTCTGAATAAGACTTTCTGCAAGGGAGCAGCAAGACCTGACTAATTTGCTGAGGAACCTATAATTATGACCAGAGGCTTCTGGTGAATTGGTTACTAAGGGCAGAATATGGGTGGTTTCTGTTTCAGCTTTATTCATGGTGTGTATGATTTTAATCATGCGCAGGCCTAACCATACATAGACATAATATGAGAAATAGGGTTTTCCCCTAACAGTTTGCTCAGAGAATAGAGGCTGCCTCACTGCACAAGTTCCTAAAAACAGTTAAGGTGGATCTTCCTATAACTGCTAGTTGCAGGATATGTTTCATGATTTGTCTGACCATAAAAGGGAAGCTCCTGGGATGTTATTAGGGTGTCACCAGGGTTTTTAGGGCAGAGTGACCTGTTGCTTTGGAGATTGCTGTGTATAGCTCATTGCAGATAACAGTACCAAGCTGCCGAGATATCCCCACAAACCACTTGCCTACTTGGATTGTAACTAGTACCATTACAAAAAAAAAAAAGCAGTTACCAAGGCTCTTCACTATGCTTTTCATCTAACAGCTATTGTATTTGAAGACATGCTATATGGCCATGCTATGTGCTTTATAGAATAGCAATACTACAATTCCTGTGGCCCTAAACATATGTCAGTGTTCTAATTTTCGCAGCATTATCATTTGATTCAGAAAGCAGTCCCACAAACAGCTCTTAGAATCAACCCATGGTTGAATCAAATGTGGAGGGGGAGAAAAGGATAGAGGAAATACATGTAGGGACAGCTAAACCTAAGGGCCATTTGAGGGGTTTATGAAGACCTAATATAGTAAAAAGCCTCCAAAAATAATGTGTATATACATATATATGCATACACACACACACACACACACACACACACACACACACACACACACATGAATGTGATCAAATGGAATTGCCAAATAATGGGGAGACAGAGCCCCAACAGGACATCACTTGTCACTAAATGAAAGCTCCAGTTCTGGGAATAGGTTATATCTAACCAAGTTGTTGGCCAAAGAAGACCCAGGGAGACCCCAAACAACCCAAGCTGCTGCCAAGATTATTGGTTATGCTCCACAAAATGATGGTAAGACTGAATTGCAGGAGACAACAACTACACAAGTCACTGAACATGGAGAAGTCAAGTTGGTGTCTATCTAGAGTCTTTATTCGTACTGACTAGAATTCATAGTACCAAAAGGTACTCTGCACACTACCAAAGGAGAAAGGTTAACACCAACCCAGCTACACATCCTTCAATATACAGTGGCAGCCTTCCGTTGTTAGGGCAATAGTGCCACAAAACTTATGGTAGGGCAATGGTGCCACAAAACTTGTGGGAGCGCCCAACCAATATCTGATTGGATTTAAGGCCCACACCATGAAATGGAAGACACCCTCAACACTGCTTGGGTGACCAAGGACCTGGGACTTTTGGGCCAGAGACCTAGGAAAAAGCCAAATACTACTATTCAGCTAAAGGAACACAATAATAAAATGACTCCTAATGACATTGTGCTATGCTCATAAATCAAAGGTTTGCTCAGTCATTATCAGAGAAGCTTCCTCCTGAAGTTAATCAGAATAAATACTGGGTCCACAGTCAAACAATGCGTAGAGAGTAACTGTCCTTGGGACACTCAATCTTAAATGATAGGTTTTCATCATTTCTCTCCCTCCAAAGCTCAGGAAACACTGTGGAAGAGGAAGCAAAAAGATTGCAAGAAGCAGAGGAGGTAGGAAGCACCAATGAAACAAGGCCTTCTAAACAAAGCAGAATCAATGCACATAAGAGCTCACAGGGACTGTGCCAGCACGCACAGAAACTATACAGGTGTGGGCCTAACGGGGTTCCAGTGCTGAGGGGGGACGTAGACAGAAGTCCCCATCGATAACCCAGAAGCTATCTCAAACTGTTAAAATCTCTCAAATGAAAAATTAGTCTTCACTTGGACTACATACCACTCTTAAGGCCAGGTTCCATGCCAAACGGAGGCTCGCCAACACAAAACAAAAAGTCAGTGACATTTTTGCAGGCTCATTGTCTTTAACACCTTGTCAGAGCTTTATTTTTTTTTTCCTTACAGATTCTTTGCATATATATTTTATGTTTAAGTTATGGTTTTATTTTTTTACAGGATTGATGTGTGTTTCTTGAGCTATTTCTTTGTCTCTCTTTCTTCTGTTTGTTTTATTCTATTTATTTTACCAAATTTTATTTTATCATTATTATTTTTCAGATATCTGTTTGTATCCTAATGAGAGAGAGAGAAAGAAAGAAAGGCTATAGATTTAAGTGGGTAAGAAAGTGGAGAGGATCTGGGAGAAGTTGATGGAGGGAAAAACCATAATCAGAATATATTGTGCTTTTTTTTAATCTATTTTCAATAGAAAAAAAAATTTAAGAAATAAAAAAATCAAACCCATGTAAATACTTAAGGAAATGAAGGGACAGAGGGCTCAGGTGTCTTAGCCAAGACAAGATTACTAATCTAGAAGTACATTATTACCTCGAATTTAATATCTGCATGAATCAGTTTCTTATTGTTGCTATAACAACAAACGTGGTGGCTTAAAATGACAAACATATTAATGTTCTTCTTTGGAGGTTATAAATATAACACAGATTTGACTGGGATAAACTCATCAAGGTGTTGGAGGGGCAGTGACACTTCTAGAGATTTGAGGACAATTTTTTTTTTTTTTTTTTTTGTGGTGTCCAGTTTCTGGAGGCTATTCCTATTTCCAGGTAGATGACCTTCAACTTTAAAGCAGAAGTAGCAAGTGGAGTCTTTTTCACACAGTACCATCCTGCTATGACCACTTCAATCTGCCTCTCCCATTGACATTGGGCCATCCCAATGACCCAGGGGTTTTCGCCGTGTCTCAAATTTCTAATTCTACCTGCAACCTCAACCCGTTCCCCAGAAAATAGAACACATTCTTGTGGCCATGAGCATCTTTACGGGAAAGAAAGTGGCAACTGGTATTTTTCTTCCTGCCACATCTTACATGACAGGAATAATTGCCCCCCTCCATTATGAGTGAGGGAGCTGGGAGCTGAGGATGTTGATAGTAAAATCATGTTTTCAAGGTCACAGATAGAACATCACATCTCTCAAAAACGGTGGCGTCCTGGGCTTAAAAAGCAGGAGGAACATCCTGGAAAATGGCCAAGATTTCCTCCCTAAAAAGCATGAGTGTTATTTGGAAGACAAAGCAAAAGGGAAAAAGAAAAAGAGAACAAAAGAAAGAGAAGGAGAGTGAGGGGGAGGAAAAGGAGAGAGAGTGTGTAAGAGACTGAGGGGGGAGAAGAGGATGGAGGATGGAGCAGGGAGGGGAAGCTTTGAACAAATCCCTGGAAATGGGCTTTTCTGCCAGCTCTACAGTGGTGAGAAAGGCATTATTGTGGCTTTTCCCTGGCTAGCAGTTTCAGCTTTAACAAAGGAAAGTGGAGCCTGGTCCAGGAAAACTCCGGAGAAATGGCTTGCTCATCTATCCCTAGAATGGAAGAAGGAACATTTTCCTATTCTCTAAGATAAGGGACTCAATGATAAGGACCTCCATTCACAGTGAGGCCACAAACTGTTACATTAGCTCTTGTGTGTGTGTGTGTGTGTGAGAGAGAGAGAGAGAGAGAGAGAGAGAGAGAGAGAGAGAGAGAGAGAGGAAAGGGAGGGAGGGAGGGAGGAAAGGGAAAGAAAGAGAATGTTTTGGAATTATTTAGAAAGAATTTGTGTGTGGTGTCCCACACCACACTTCAATAGCCCACCCCAGGGCAAGATCCTTCCGCTCACCCCACTGTACACCCATGCAAGCACCATCCACAAACCAAGCTTAAAATAAGGTGTTTGATCTGGGGAAAACCCTTCAGGTGATTAGCATTAACCTCCTTTTCCTGAGCATCCAGACCTGACCCATGTATTTATTATCCTTCTTACCTGAATTTGGTTTTATCTATGAAGTGCCTTTATTCTTCTCTAGTCTTAGGTTTCATTCATTTTTTTTTCTTTCTGGAAAATGACACATCTTTCTGGGTCAGAACCTACACTGTACACAGTGGGTCACTTGGTACCATCATGGAGTCACCCGGGGCATCAGCTTCTCCGCTGTTCCCAAGTGTGTCTTCATGACAGGTTGGTTACTTATTTTCACATGTTCTTGGTGGATTTTTTTTTTTTAATGGTTTGGTTTAGTTTTTGTGGTGGTTTTTGTTTTCTGTTTTTTGTTTTTGTTTTTGTTTTTGAGATAAGGTCTTGATATGTATCTCAACTGGCCCTGACCTCAAGCTCCTCCTGGCCCAGCCTCCCGGGGGTTAAGTATTGCAGGTGTATGCCAGCATTTCTGCCCATGTTTTTAATGATTACTATAAAGCTTCATTCAGAAAACTAAGGAGCATAGTTAGCATCTACAGCCAGTTTAATACCTAGGCAAACTGAAACTCAGACCTTCTGCCTCCTCTGCTTGTGGAAACTCCAACTGTGGACAAATGTACCTCTTAAAGAAAACAGTCACATGAATGAAATGAGAGGTGTAGGGCTCTTTCATCACAATGACCATTGTTGCCCCTCCTTCCAACACCTGAATTTAGAAAATGCTACATTAATGAATGAAAGACTAGATGAGAACTATTAAAAGGACTCTCAAAACATCTGAATCTGCTAATAAGATGACTAGCTTAATTTGCCATGATCAAGTGGGCCCCAGGTGTTCTGGCCTCCATCATATGCAGAGACCAGCTCCAAGAGTTTGCAGTGGGTTATGAAATCTTCTAAACTACTCTAATATGCACCAACGTTTAAATGTGATAGTCTTTGGGAACGTTGCTTGGTGTTGTTTCTGAACTCTCCAAACACTTCAAGTGGGTTGACAGGTTGTCTGAAGGTAAATTCCTTCTAACAGGCCTAGGCTTGGTTCTTTATCCTTTGCCCAACTTTATCCTATGTAAGGATGCCTACATACTATGGTCCATCTTTCACAAGCTGACCCAGGCACCACCAAGGAACTTCATGCTACTTCCATTGTAGGAAGAGTTCTGCTGAAGAGCTCTAAAAAGGAGTGGTTGCCATGTATGATTTGAGGACAAGTTGGAAGAACAATTTATCAGTTCTGTTGGTGTTGGTATAATGTTCTTTTAAAATGTATATGCCTTACCCTTGTTAATGCAAATGCTGATTCCCCCCCCCACACACACACACTCTCTCTCTCTGGTTTCAATCCGGATATTGCATTGTGATACTCACTATAAGCATCCTGTCTCAACTCTTCTGTAAACAGGACAAAATAAAGCAACTAGATACAATGTTGTGCAATGGGAGGAGCCAGAGGACAGGAAAGAGGGGAGGAGCTAGAGAACAGGAAAGGAGTGGGAGGAGAAGAGAGGAGAGTGAGGAGAGCAGAGCTGGAGGAGAGATCTTAGAGGACAGATCTTGGAGGACATGGAGCATGAACCTGACCTAAGATTTCACAAAAAGCAAGTATAATGTGGGAAATCTAAATGTTAGGAAACTGAGGGCTCAGAGGTTTAGGAGGGAGTAAATATTGCCCAGCATTGTGTTCTAGGTGAACTAAAAACCCAGTCTCTGTGTGGTGATTTGGTTTTACAGCTGTTTAAGATTAACAGCAAGCATTACCAGAAGATAAACTAATAGTAAATATTAATAACCACTTACAACATGTTGGTGACAAAAGGCAGGAAGAACAGCATGTTATGCCTCAAAAAATTAATATTCAGACTGTTTTGCCTTGATCAGTAGGGTAGAGTGATGTCAGGTGGTTGCTCCCTGATTCCCTATCCTCTTTTTCTGTTTTTCCATGAGTAGCACTGGCCTGGAGGCCTTCTGAGAAAGCTTGAGAAGTCTGGAAGAAGAGAAGCATCCGCTCTCTAAGGCTCACTGGAGGACAGAGCTGAACCTGACCAACTGGCCCAGCACTCCAGACTGCTCAGCATCCAAGGCATCCCTTGTTGATTTTATACCTAGGGAGTACTACCTCTCTCTCTCCTCTCATTTTCCTCATTTCCTGGGGTTGGCAGGGTCTAGATACCTAAAGCTACTTGTGGGTCCTCACCATGTGCTCATCTTCCATCTTTCTTCCCCACACTCATTACCTCTGGCATCCTGGCCACCAACTTTATCTAGTTCAATTCAAAAGGCTTTGAGTATTTTCATGGGCAATGTGTTATATGCCCATGGGAATAGAGGAAATGCCATCTATAAGCATCCTATCTAAGGAAGCTGAATGGCTATGAGAATCCCAACAGAACTTGGAAGATGTAGAACAAGTGATAGAGTCCAGCCTAAAATCAACCAAGACAAGAACTTTGTAGAGTCCATAAAATGGGGAGAAGGCAATGTTTCCAATGGCATAACTGTCAATCAATGGAGACTTATTTCTTCATAGTATGTCCAGAGACTTTGGGTGAATCTGAAATCCTTTCCTTCCAACACACAGGGAGACTACACACTTTCCTCTTTAAAGAGCACGTATAGTAGAGAGGGGTGGCTCACATTTCACTGAAACCTATGACATTCTAAATGCAGTGTGGATGTGCTATTATTTACTATATGCAACAACTCTGTCGAGGAGATGTTATCATAATTAAATGAAGAAACTGCAGACTGGAGAGATTCGGGAACTGGCCACACAGCTAGTAAATGGCAGAGATAAGATTAAAAATTCTTCTGCATTCCTCTACAGCCTATTGGGTTGTTCATTCTCTGCCATTCTGCCTCCCTAAAATGCACCCTTTCTTCTCTGTTCATTATCCTATATCACTGCCTTGCCCTTTTGATGAACCACATGTGATTTCACAGAGCTGGTCTGTAATCTGTGTCTTTCCTTCAGCTACCTATAAAAACATTTCATCTGGTTCACAGCCGGCAGCTCCCCTGGATGTGTGGTGTCCTTGGCCCTAGCCATTTAGATGTGCCTCAGGCTGATCTTGACAGATGCTCCTGAGCACCAGAGAGCACTTCCGTGCTGGGTGTCTGCTAAGATGAGACTTCCTCCGATGGTTCCTATGACTCTAATCAAGATTGATCCACACTTCTGTGTAGCTCAGTGACTGTCCTTAATCAGTGAGGACTCTTGAGTCTCTGCTTTTTCCAGGACCACTGATCTGAAAGCTGACTGGCTCAGCAAAGACAATGAATGGGAGATACCCAGAGTTGAGCCATAAGGGTACCAAGGTCTGGAGCCAGGACTCTGGGAGTCTCCCACCTGTAGCTTACAATGGGTCCCCATTAAGACTTCTTTCATTCCTCCAGGTGACACTGGGACAGCCAGAGCCCCTTGAAAGTGTATCTATCTTTGGCATTCCCTCCAGGTGGCTTAGAAATAGTCTCACTTTCTGGAAGCATTGGGACAAATAAGGCAAAGGAACCCACTGAAACTTGTTGGCTTGTCTGAGATCTGCCTTGGGTTTGACTGCTCTTTACTATGTCATTACACGAGTGTCACTTTGCTGTCGTTGAGGCTAGAAAGAGGCAAACACAAAGCACACATCCTGGTCAGGGTCACTAGACCAGTTTTCTATGGGACCAGAACTTGACTGATCAGGGAAAGCCATCGCTGCTCCTGCAAGCCTGAAGCCCTGACTCCCTGAAATGCTTGGGTCCAGTGCTAAGTGAGTCACCGTGTCATTGTCATTTAACTGCCAGCACCTCCACCCTCAGCAGGCTGTATTCTCCGGCTTTGAAAAGCCATTAAGCTCAGGTAGATCTTCATTTCTGTTCTGTTCAGTTGACCAGTGCAAAAGTGAACATCTTTGGTGCCATGGGAACTGGTCATCTTCTCTGGTCCTGATAAGATGCTCCATGTACTTGGCCTTGAAAGTGAGTCATCCTCAGTCTAGCTGCTTTGTTTTGGTTTTGGTTTTTCCTCTTTCCTGTTAATTTCATTAGAGTTGGTTTTCTATATTTGGAAAACACACACACACACACACACACACTGAAAGTCCCATACTTTTTACCTTACTCCTGTTTTCAGTGCAACTGGCTGTCCCTCTCATCCAAAATCATGTTCCCTTTAAATGTTTTTGGCTGTGCTGAGGGATGTCCATTTGTTTAAGGAGGCTCTGTTTACTGCTTCCTTTGGGTCTTGTGCCTGTGATTAGAAGGGTTTTGTAGCTTGGGCCATTTCTGGGGACCTTCTCAATAAATCACTTATTTCTCTTCCTTGAGTTTGTTTCCTGAACAATTATTGATTGTGGAGAGCATCCCACAGTTTCCTCCGCATCTTGAGGCTATCACAACAAAGAGTGCAGACTTTGGAGCAGAGATGGGTCTCTAATTCTACTTTTCTGGGGCCACTGGCCTCTCCACAGGGGCAGAGAGAGGACAATTGGGGAGGTGACCAGCACCCCAGGGACTTTGTGAGCACTTGAGAGATACATTCTGGTCTCATCTTGAAATTTGGCCCGAGGAATTCTAAAATGGACTTTTGGATGGCTAGCCCACAAAATAGCCAGGGCTCTGTATTAGAAAGGTCCAAACTTTCTAATACACTGCACTCAGAACTGAGCAGAATCCTGTGCATAAAGATTTAAGACCCACACTGCACCCCCCGCCCCCAGCAGTCCGGTTCACTGTGACCCTGTCTGTGGTGTCCACGCTCACCCTCTACCAAAATGACTAGAAACTCAGAGAAGTCTTTTCTATAAGGGGAAAGCCAGTTTGCCCACTCTCTACACACTTATAGGAGAATTGAGCTAGCAGGCATTTGAGCTGTAAAGAATAAATGCTGTTCTTATTTGCTATTTACCTACTTTCTAATTTTAACATGTAACACTAGTAATGATTTGCATATTCTATATTTATAGAAAACTGATTTCTTCTTACAAATCCAATGTACAATTATCTCTGTACTGTATGTGTTGTTTTTGTGTAAACGTTGAAAATTCAATAATCATTGTGAGAATGAGCTGTAGCATGTGGAATACTGATATGTAACAAGGAAAGAGGTCATCCGGTCATTAATATTCAAATCACACACCAACTCCTTTTCTATGGAGGATGAGCTCAGGTTTGGGTTTTCTGAGGCATCCACTAAGCCAGTTGAAACTCTGTAATTGTGTGGTTTTGGTTTATTAAGAGTCAATAAGAGCTGTCTCGGGAAGAAAAGAAAGCAAGAACATCTCATAATAAAAAATAATAGCTGCCATTTGTGGAGTGCCTCTCTTGTGCCAAGCAGTGTGTGGTTTCAGGGCTTTCCCAATCCATTCCCTTATCAGCTTTACAGGATGAACCCTACTGGGAAGCATGTGTAGAGCTCAGAGAAGCTACTGCCCATTTCCATAGCCTTTCTTCTCCATCTGAGTCACCTCCAAGGCTGAGTTGTACTGAAGATGTCCCATTACTGACTCTGCCAGAATTCTGCTACAGGTAGTTTTGGTTACAAATTCATAATGAGCCAAGGAAATAGTAAGACACGGTCAAGCCAGGAGCTTCATTCATGTTACCTGTTTAGAGGTTAATTCAACACTGTAAGAGTATGCTTCATTTTTCTTTAAAAAATTTTATATGAGTATTTTGCCTGCTTTTATGTTCGTGTGCCAAGTGCCTACTGTGCCCATGAAGGTCAAAAGAGAGCATCAGATCCTTTGGAACTGAAATTAACAGAGCATTGTAAGTGACCATGAGGGTGCTAGAAATTGAACTAGTGTCCTCTGGCAGAATAGCCAGTGCTCTTAACCACTGAGCCATTTCTCCAGCCCCAGCTTTTTTTTTCTTAAGGCCATAAGGCCAAAAGAATCTATGTTGATGGTGGCGCCTCTAAATTTGAGGTACAGTTTGAAGAGGGGCACTAAAAGGAACACCCATGTAGATTTTGAATAAAAAGCTTTCAGGTAAGGGCCCCATTACTTACTAATAATAGAGATACCTTCTTAAACTTGATCATCTTCATACACCACACCAGTTGTCTATGTTCATAGGTCTAAGCAACTAAAGGGTTAATGGTAGACAGAACAATCAGGAAGATATTATGCCTCCAAAGAAGCAAGGGAATTCATTCTTCAATCATTTTTTGGATAAATTTGTCGGCCTGCGTGCACATCAGGTGGACAGAATCTCAGGATAATATTTTGGTTCAGACTATTTATAACTTCTTAATAAAAAAAAATCATCTTCGTGGTATAGATTGTGATAAGGAGATGAATGAGGAACTACCCTAGGAGCACTAAGCTGCAAGAGTCCCAGGTTCTACCAATTTAGTTCCTTCTCACACACAGGTGGTACCAGGTGCTTTGTACTAATGAACGTGTTTTTAAGGATTCTGAAGTGAATCCCAGAGCCTTGTTAATGCCTCAGTCACAAAGGAAAACTAGGCTGCAGATGCCTTCTATCTGAAGGCAAAATCCTTGAATCAAGCTATTCACATCTCAAACAAGTGGCTGAGTTATTTTTGCTCAATTTCTATCACTCCCTTCAAGCCTGACCATTAATACAAGAAGTGAGTCTTACGCCGATGACGGAAGTCAGTTTCTAGGTCTGAACTTGGGATAACAGGGCCTGACATGTAATAAGCCATGCTAAGGACCTGGAGAGATGGGCATTAATACTCATTATGTTCTGCAGTGCCATCCCACCAGGGCTGTGAACTGCAGCCCAAGGTTCCCAGCCAGAACAGAGATAAGTGACTCTGATAGTCCCCTTTCTTTAGATATCTTAATTAACTCAATGGAAAATGGAGAGGCATTGTCCAGACCAGAATGGGACCATTGCCAAGCTTGTCTGAAACATACTGATCCATTACCTCAGCCTGCACCCCAGTGACACAGTGACTCTATTGCTCACTCCAGGGAAGAAACCTCAGCTCCCAGCATAGTACTTTGAGGACAGAGACCCAAAAATCAAGTATGTCTAGGAAAGACTAATTACTAAGCCTAATACACCTTTCATCCAAAATCTACAAGTGGGAACCTGGTTGTCAAATCATTGTTTGCATGTATGAAGTGTGTCTGCTTTGTGCCAGGAACCATGTGAGTACTGAAATGCAGAATAATGACTGTGTGTGTGTGTGTGTGTGTGTGTGTGTGTGTGTGTGTGTGTGTGT
>NW_026586173.1:1121610-1185917 GCF_907164565.1 Psammomys obesus | reverse complement strand
TGTGTGTGTGTGTGTGTGTGTGTGTGTGTGTGTGTGTGTGTGTGTGTGGTATGTGTGTTCCCTTACCTTTCTAATAGAAAAATGCTTAGTGTATATAACTTTGTCCCCTGGGCAATAGTCATTGAGAGTGGCATCTGAATTTACCAGGAAGGATTGTCAGACTCTGGGTAAAAACTGAAAGGAGATAGCTGTAAAACCAGAATGGTCAACTTGGAGAGAGAGAAAGATCCATCCACAGTAGCAACACACATTTACAAAACAGCATTAGCAAAAGCCTGTTATATACAGAGTTGTCACAAATGCCCCCATAGTTCCTCAGAAGGGTGAACACAGACCTCTGGCTTTCTATTTCTTATACTCATAGTAGAAAGAATAGGTTAAGAGGTGGCACAAGGCAAATGGTTTACTTACTGTGCAGAATCTATTAAGTCTGAACATGAAGATGAATAGGTTTGTTGCGAATCAAGTTTGGAGGTTCTGTAGGTCTAAGCAGTGCCCAACCTGTTCATATTTACCTCTGGGGATAGAAAATGTACACTTCCACCCAGGATAGTGAGAGGCCTGGGTTCCAGCTGAATCTAGCTATGCAAAGCAATGTTTTGGAAGTCTGAATCTGCTTGCTTTTAGAAGCACACTGCTATCGTTGCATGCTATGAGAAAAAGCTTAGCAATCACCATCTCTGGCTGACACACACCCATCTCTATTCATTTACTCATCCACGCACTCCATCCACAACTTTTTATCTAAAATCCTGCATGCCAGGAACTTTGTGAGATTTTAAGGGGACATGGCAGATGTAGTTCCCTACCCTTCTAGACCTTACAGGCCACAAACACATGGACCAGGACTTCCTGGCTCCTTAGCAATGCCATCTGGCCAAAGTTTCCCTAGACAAGGTGGATGGTAGGGAGGAGGAAGAAAGTGCCAAAAAACCTGGAGAAGAGAGGATTTCTCAGAGCAGAAGAAGGAAGGCAATGTGAGTTCACACATGGCAACAGCTACGGGGCTGCTGGCTGGCGGCTTAAGAGTTCAGCTGCAGCCAGAGCTTAGAATGAGGATTGCAATCCTCCCTGCTCTGGCTGGGCAGGGACCACCAGGTGCCCTGAGGTGCCACCAGGACAGGCCGAGAGGCTGGGTGGCCTGTAGAATGAAGCAGATGGGGATTGTCAGATGGTCCTCACGGCTCATTAGTGTGCCACCTCCTCCCTGACAACGTCCAGATGCGCATCAACGGCACAGCTGTCAAGGGGAGAGCAAGGGGCTTGAAGGGCTTAAGACAACCTTCGAACAGCCATCACATTCACAGAGATTCAGCCAGGACCTGGACGGAAGGTGGCAGCTGCCCTCTCTACTCAGCCTCCCTGATTAATTCTGTGTCTAAGACTCAGTAGCCCATGAGGTCTTATCTCTTTCAGTTACTCCTCTAAACAGATGTCCATTTTATAGGCCATTCCTGATCCTTTCCTTAGGAGCCAGTTTCTCCACTTGTCAACACAAATGCCTCTGACTTCTACTGGCCTCTGAAACACTAGTGATACCCAGGTGTAGGCCAGAGCACAGACAAGCTTTCTGGGCTTATGGTTTCTCTTTGCTCCCATGCTGGGAATGTTTGCAAGCCTCTTATCCTAATGAGAGGAAACGGTGCAGATTGGAAACGTGCAGAAATCACAGATTCTGGAGGGACTGGTGGGACTTGGGGGGTTATAGAGAATATTTTTAAATTCCTGTCCAGAAAGAAGGCTTCCCCCAAACTCCCCGAGCTCTGCAGAAAGCAAATATATGATAATCAGGAGTGTGGAGGCTCTGTAAGTTTCTAGGACATAACAAGAAACTTATCACTGTTTTCCGCTGTTGCTGCATATTCCTGGAACCCGTGCTTGCTGGAGAGGCGTGAATGGAAGATTTATTTTGCATTGTTAGACTGTCAAGGCACTCTAGAGCAACAACTTTCAAATGATAACTTCCCAAGCTTACAGAAGTTGTGAATTACATGCTTTTAGTCTAGTGCGAGCTAGGAGCTGACAGCTCTCTCCCTCCCATCATCCCTCACTCCGCCACTTTGATGCCTTGTGTGGCCAGTGACTCCACACACTGCCCTTCCCAAGCCAAACGGGACTGTTATTAAGAATGACAGAAATCTATTTCTAGCTATGAAACAAGCTGAGGGACTGACATGTCATCAGAGGAGGAGAACTTTTTCACACCTAAACCCCCAGAGCCCCAGGAAAAACTTCTTTGCCAAAATTCAGAGCATCTCAAGTAAACTGGATGTGAGAAGGGATCCCAGAGGTTGTAAGGAAGGGAGGAGGGATATGCTAGAAGCGAGAGGAAGGGAGGGGGATACACTAGGGGTGAGAGGCTGTATCAAAGTGCTTTGTCTCTGTTCCATGTTAGCTTGTCACTTGGATCTTGAAGGGACATAGCTATTCCCTATAGGGGGGAAAATAACAAAGCCTTATAAGGCATAGGACCCAGCCAGTATATTTTCCCTTGACCTCTGGGTGATATCTACCAAGCCCTCTAATTTTTCCAGTTAGTAATTAGTAAGCAATAATTAGTAAGCATAATTAGTAAGCAGTCTCTCAAATAGAATTACCTTACCACGAGGTCGTTGGTCTAAACACAAGGGTAAATACCATTTCATGTTTTACTTGCTGCTGGTTAAGCTAATTATTTCACAGGTACTTCAGATACTTAAGTACCCCTCCACTCACCAACCTCCACCCTTCTGCTAAAATACAGGATTCTTCATGGGCATACCTAGTGCTTTATTTGCCTGCTCTCTGTGATTTCTAGCATGCATTGCCTCTGGGATGGTTATTAGATTGGATTAGGGCCTCACCTGATAATAAGACTTGTCTGTAGCTTTGTAAATGCCACCCCCCCCCCACACACACACACAGAGGATACTCTCTTTTATCTTGATTTGCTCCTAGCATGTGTGAACCAGGGCTTGTTTTCAGTACTGCAAACATCCTGTACTCCCGCACCTCTTAATGAAAGTTTGGCTGAAGGAAGCCAAAGGCTCCAGGTTTTGCGACTCTTATTGTAGGCTGCACACAGCTGCTGAACAACTGGCCATGCATTCAAGTTTATTATTCGAGGCCTGTATAGGAGAGTTGGCATTTTGCCCATTTTTCTTTCTTTCCTAAGGCAGAGAACACAGAATAGATGCATTTGTTTGGGGGAAAGAGAAACGAGATTTTTCAAACATTTCCGAATAAAGGAGAATTGGTCCATTTTGGAACCTTTCGACCTTGACAGTGTCCCTCTAATACTATATAAACATTTGTTTTGGGTATTTAATAAGCTGCCAGCTGACAAATTGAAGAATTTTTTTTTCCAAGAGCTCCTTATCTTTCCTAGAACCACTGAGATGGCAAAATATGTTCTCCGTCTCAACAATTCCCTCTGTATTTGCATGTGGAAATTGGAAAGCAAGTTGTTTTTCTTCGTTTGCATGACAAAACTCAGACCCCAAAATACAATTCAGCATTTAATTTGCGCTACTTAGAGAGTGCAGAAAAGGGCCCCAGCCCATTTGGCTCTGTTTTGCTGCTGATGTTTCTGTTGTCACAATTAAAATTGATTTATAAGGCTAAGGACATGGAATACCTTCTACAGCATTGCAGAGAGCCTGTGGAGTCTGCGTCCTCAGGAGGTCACTGGGGGGAAAAACTCAAATCTCTGAACATGCCTGTATCCTTGGGCACTCCCACTACGTCTAGTGGAGGTCCTCAACACAAATGCACACACAGAGAATTAGGATACTATTCTGTGGGGAAGGAGGAAGGCTTTAGAGTGACTTTTCAAAAGCTCCCTCACAATCACAGCTTGCCAAAAGCAGGTCACGGGGCCTCTATACAAAGAGTGTAAGGCCTTTAATTTTTAACTAAGTGTTCTTTGCTAATGACTTCCCTTAGGGATGTTTTACTACATTGATGCTGCTTTCCTTCCCCGTCGACACTCAGGAGCAGGAGGGTGCTCCAAGCTACCTGCAATTGCTCTCCCTGTCTGTCCTTGTGTAGATGTTTGCTAGCAAGAGAGCAACTAGTTGAAAATGACTCCTGCGTGTTCCCAGTCCTCTCCAGTTTGGGCATGCCTTCCTTCTACAGTTATCCAGTGCTGACTGGGGAACAAATCACTATGCCAAGCATTTAGGAAACGATCCCCAAAGCCTTCTAGAAATGAAATAAAAGACAGTTTTGCAGAATCCAGGTAACAAGTGATGGGGAAAGACATTGCAAGTAGAAGATACATTCTCGGAAAAGATACATTCTCAGATGATGGAAACAACGAGCATAGAGTGATTTGGGAACTGGATGTGGCTCTGGGTGACTTTGAATAGACAAAGCCTGAGTTCCACATCACGGTGGACATCACTAAGGGATTTGAGGTGACATTTTTACCTTTCCGGATTTAAAATGAGACCATTTTAAATGTTAATAGTTATCTATGTAATAGAATGGTTAAATGCATAACTGATGATATCTCCGTCACTAGACACTCTGAGACAGGGTAGACCATCAGTGCTTGATGAGTCTCATTTGCCAGAAATAGCCTCTTCCCTAACATCTTTTCCTAGCTGTGAGAGTAGGACCCCCCTCCCCATGCAGCCTGACAATCCCTGTACTACATCTAACATCTCAGCATGTATAGCTCCTTTCTCAGATAGGATGCCAAGGTCTTTATCAGTGGGAATCAGCCACTCTGGGGCAGTCAGAACACCTGGCTTCCAGGCCACATCCCATCAGAAACATGCCTGTAGCCTTGGAAAGTGGAAATTAACTTCTCAGGAAGCTTCACCCTACAGTAGGAAACAGCACGGTTAACAACTCATCTTTACATAGGAATTTCCAGATAGTCTCCAGCCGAGCACACACTATAGTCCCTAATCAATTGTAAGACGCTGAAGACAGAAAGCACACCCTATCACTAGGCACTCTAGTACTCACTCCATGAGGAGTGACTGTTGCAAGGAGCTCCATAACTGGCTGAATCGAAGACTTTTATAACATAAAAAACTCTGTGAGTCTATGGAATTATAGACTCCTAGGGCTAGAGAAGACTAACTCTTCTTCCAGTCCACTCCATTTAAGAAAGCTCTGCAGAGATAAGACGCTGCTAGCCCATGGCCCCCAAGGCTACTGAGAGGCAAGGCAAGGCAAAGGATGGGATGTGAAGGCAATATATTCCTTTTATTACCATCACTATTAGTACTCATATTATTAGTGTGGGTACACAAGGGAGAGTATCATTCGTGTTTTTATTATCTCCACAAGGCTCATCAAGGCTACAAAATCGAGACAATAGATGTCCCTGAAGATCTTAGCTGGGCTTTCATCTTATTGATTTCCCAGCTTCTCTTCTTGTCATTTTGCAGTTCGAACTCAAATTTGGATTCAAAGCCTAGTTGTTTGTGCGACTGCCAGGCAGGTAACTCCTAGGGAGTTTAACTGAGGTGTGACAGGCTAGGGTGGGTCACAGGACAGCAGAAGGCTTTCAGAATGCAGGCAGCACTGAGCAAGAGGAGAGAGGGGCAGGGCATCTAGAGGACTAAGGGAACCCCTTCTAGGACTGGCCCTTGAGGAAGGAAAACAGGAACTTGTATGGAGAAGCTAGACAAAAGTAACTCTTCCTCCCTCCTTTCCTTCTTTATCTGGCCCTTTCTTTCCCTATTCTGTCTCCCTTTGCTCCTTCCATTGTTTCTTCCCTTTCTCCCTCTTTCCCTCGTATATTTAAAAGCCTTGATTTCCCCCCTCTTCCTCCCTTCATTTTTTATTTGCATGTAAATACATATTTGGTATCTGTTACATACCTCAAATAGAGAAAGTCTTAATCGCCCTGGAAATGAATGTTCTTCAAGGGACAAGTTGACAGATTGGGGAAGTATTCTTTAATTTGCTCATTAATTAATGAATGGCAACTTGGAGACAGCGTGCACTCAGATCAAAGCTTTCTTCTTTTGAAGGGATACCGCACTTCACTGAATGTTATGCTCAGATCAGATCAAAATCAGATGAGACAGGACATGGCTAGTGAGGAGCTATGCAGACGGGTGCCCTAGGACCTGTGAAGAGGATGAGTTAAAAAACAAAAACAAAAAAACATGCATCTACCCAGCAGGTCTTCCAGTAGTCTTCTCTCTCTAGACATCCCTGTTTGTACTTGCTACTGGGCAATAGTCTTTCTTCTGACATTCAGCAAGACCTGATTTTTAAAAACTTGTCGCTTTACTGTTTTTTAAACACCTGTCATCAGGACACTGTTTAATGCATTTATTTTGGAAAGCATAGATCTAAATACAGACAGTATCTGCACTCATGAATGTATAAATATACACATGCATACCGGAAACTCTTCCATTGCTGCTTAAGCCCCAACAACTGAAATGCCTCAGACTTCATGAATTGTTGCCCTTAAGTAATAAGCCAAGTGTTTTGAATCCTAATCCACTTGTCACCTGTCCCACAATAACCACCTATCCACCTCTTGTACTCTAGGACCATAGAACTTAGGGATCACACAGTCATCTTGAGTACACAAGAGGCATAGCACTGGTATTTTCATTCTCTGCGAGGCCCATTTGGGCTGAACAGATCGCCCCTAGAAGGTGATCTTTGACTATTTTTGATGTGCGTGAAACTTATCAAAAAACCTTCTTAAATCTGAAAACCCAGCCCTCAAAGCACAACAGTTTTGAGTTGTTCATCTGCTCCTGGGAATCTGGCATTCTCTGATTGTGAGCTCAGTCCCAGGGGAAAAAAAGAGATCATTATAGACCCATGACTTCTCAATTTCTCAATTTCTGTTAGTAAATGTTGCTGAAAATGTGATCCACCTATGGCTTTCATGTTTTGTTTTGTTTTTCCAGCCTACAAATGTCCATGAATTTTTAAAAACAAAGAGAAATGACAAATTAAAAGAGGGAGGCATATTTCATAGTTTTTTGTTTTTTTATATTTTATTGTTTGCTAAAAATACTTTCTTGAAGAAATACCTACCCAAATGCCACCCCCAGCTCTCCACCCGAAAACCCATTTGGAGACTCTATTTCAGCCTGACTTCTGGCTCCCTCTTCCATCATCCTATAAGCCAGTAACAAAATTGTTATCCTTTATCTCCCACAAATAAGAGGAGCTTGGCCATAGGAGAACATCTGTCCGTTTGTAGACATTTCCCTTCCACCCTTATGTATTTAAGGAAGAAAATTGCCACTGATTTGAACAAAGTAAATTGGCTTATGCTCCATAATGGGCTTCTCCTCTCTTGCCTCTACCAGGAAAAGGTCATCTGTAGAATTTTCCTCTGCTCACAACTCAGGGATTCTTGACAGCAAGTAGAGAAATCACATACTCCTAAACTGTAATTTCCTTCTCTGATTAAGACCTCAGTGGTCACAGATTTCTTGGTTTTAGTAAGTTTATTTCCTACGATGTTACTGGCTATTGACTAGATGTAAATTGTACCTAACATGCCCTTATTGAAGTACAACCAGACACACGGGGGGTTGGGGTGGGGGGGGAGGCACAGACAGACAGAGACAAAGAATCAGAGATGGAGCTTGCCAAGCAAACATGATATACACATATTTTAAATCATATTAATAAATACATATATGTCCACAAGCAGACACACACATATCCACACACCACTTCTTCCCTTCTGAGTTTGGATAGCTCTTTCAGAACCACTTACGTGTGTCCTATCACAGAGGGCCTTTCCACAATTTGATTCCATTATCATTTCCTTGACAATAGATAGAGCTGTTATTTGTGACAGTAACATCCCAGACCCCTATGGAACTCTCTCACTCTTGACTGTATCTGGTTGATGTCTGGAGCAAAGTGGACACAAACAAGTTGAGGACAATCGATAAAAGCTCTACTGCCTATCCAAGGGATGGCACAGCTGACTGCCAGCAATTGCTCAAGGGAATTTGGAAAGTTTGGAAAGTTAAATCGACTATCTTGAATGGGCAGCCTCCTCCCATCTCTTGTACTGCTTGTAATCTGAGGATTGAGTGATTTATAGGAGGACATGAAAATAAGCATAAGGATTCCCTCAAGAAAGAACACAGCCTTTCCTAACATGGCACTCATGGACCTAGACCTGTCTCCAGGAGGGCAATGAGGTTTCCATTCCTCTAGACTTCTGCAAGACTATGGTCTTATATTGTGCTGGTGGCCTCAGTCTCACACTGTATTCACCTGTGTAAAGCCTTCACACAGGCCTCTGAACAACAGTGATGGATGATACATTCCTGCAAGCTCCCATGCAGGGTACGCTTGTGGGAGCACATACTGCATTTCACCAGTTCAGCTTGAACATCTCAGACTGGGCTCCTCAGGGAGCCAGGTGTGCCCCTCTGGGTCTTTCCACTCTGCATGGCACCTGGCATCGTGGCTGGCACTTAATTTTCACACATCCAGCATTTCTGGATTAATGAATGAAGGAATCAATTAGATAACTGCAATATCCATTTAGGAAGCACCCAGGGAATACAGTTCCTCCTCCTCCCCCTACACCATGTGAGAGAGAAACTGACAGTGTGAATGCCTTGTTGCTAGGCTGCTCTTGCCCCACTTCTGCCCCCATTTGCTACAGCCACAGCCTGCTCACCTATGGGATATAAGGTAGTCGTCGGCTCACTCCTCCCATTGAGGTAGGGCTAAAGAGGCCAGAGCCCAGGGGAAATGATCCATAATATTATCAAACTGAGTGTTTGTTATCTTGGTGCTATTTCTTCACATCACGTACCCGCGAGCAAGGGGCAAGCAGTATCTTCTGCCTGTGGAATAGATGTTACCTGGTTTTAACCCTCCTGAATTGGCATATAAGGTATATGAAATCAGAGAGATAAAACATTTTCTCCTAGGGGAAAAACTCAATGTTTTACTTTTACTTTAAAATATTTATGCAGTCTCTCTCTCTCTCTCTCTCTCTCTCTCTCTCTCTCTGTGTGTGTGTGTGTGTGTGTGTGTGTGTGTGTGTGGTTACGGGGAATAAAATCTAGAGCTTCATACATATAAGGCAAGAATTCTGCCACTGAGGTACAGCCCCAACCCTCACATTTTATTTTAAACCAACAGTAACTAAGAATTGATTTCCTGACAGGTGGGCACATGTGTGTCTGTTCCTCACTTCTCCTCTCCCACTTTGTAGGGCATATGTTCTTGTGATTTTCATCTTACAGAGGAGGAGACGGGTCAGGAGGTACAGTGCTAGGCAGCATCCCACAGGGGTGAGTGGCATAGTGAGGACCGGCAGGGTCCCTCGCTGAGGACCAAGTTCCAAACTACATCCACAAGCTAACATGGCTGATTTCAGTCAAAATGTCTCTTATCTGGCTTTCATGTGGTAGGGATCCGGGGATGGTTACGCCCACACAGAATTACCTCACAAGTGGGGAAACTTGACTTGGCATCTGTGCACAGGCGGTGTGCAGTGTCCACATTCATGGCTGTCCCCACGGCTGCGACACTGTAGCACTTGCAGGCTGTGTTGGAGCAAATGGCTCCATGTAAATGATCTGTCTAGTGTCCCTGATGACTCCGAAATCATCCATTAACTATCATTTTTTTAGAAGAGAAAGGTAGTATATTTAAAGAATATTTTCTATAAAAATTGAAATGTAAGAGGGGTGGAGCTTCTAGTTAATCCTCAATTATGCAGAGTACACTTAGTTAACCATAAATTTACATACTTCTCAGGCACTCAAGCTAATCAAGGTTTTCCTGAAAATCAGGAAGCCCAATGGGACTGAATTTTTGCAAATATCAGATCTGTGGGCATGCATGCACAGGAGATATTAGCTGTGAAATTAGTGCCCAGTGTTCTGAAAGTCCCTGCCCTTACCAGCCAAGCGTCTCACTCCCAGCCAGCAGGCTTCCTATTAACCACAGCATCCTAAAGCTTCGGTTCTGCATCCCCATTACCTTAATCCAGCTGCACCCGCCACCTAACGGTACCTGGGCTTCTTATTCTCTCCCTCATTGTCCAAGAAATGAATAGTCCTGTTCTGTTAGAAACTGGAGTTTTCACCTGGCCTCGGAGCTGCAGATATGCTGGGAAAAGGAGTGTTGTGTCTTAGTCACCAACGTGACTGCAAAGATGCCTGGAGCTCATTATTCCTAAGGTGACCCTGAAGGTTGAATAACCACAAATTTTATGTGCAGGCAGAAAAGGGGGGGAGGGTGAAAAGCATATATTAGTTATTTGAGAATCCTGCCACTTTTTTTGTGTGTGTTCTATATAGGAGGTGTAATGTTGCTGATATTCCCCTGCAGCTGAATCTTAATTGAGGGAGAAAGTCCTCCCTGGAGACCCGCATGCCTGCCAGGGGCACCGCTTGTGCGTACGCCCTAACAAGCTTTTCTTTCTCCAGTTTCTAGCTGCCCACCTGAGTTATTGCAGTAAATCTGTCCCCTGAGCTCCCACAGGTGGCCTAGAGTTCAAAGATGGACCTGGGTTTGCCCACACATTCAGGCAAGATAAAGGCTCTGGGTCGTATTCTGAGTGGTCTACCTCCAAGACTTTTTCACTGGTCTATGTCTCTGCCCTATGAGGTTGTTTTGCCTCCTGATCAAAAAATGTTTCTTAGCCAGGAGACCCCCCCCCCCCAACTTTGGTTTCTCCAAAGAGATTAATCATGCCAAGTAAGCGTCCTCCCAATAGTTGGAACACAGAAACTAGAAGGAACCTAGAAGGGAAGGACAGCAGTGGCATATTTAAAGATCTAAAAGTTTGTGTATTCCCTCTGAGCCCAGGCCGCCTGTAGACTTATGAATGGTTCTGCCGCATAGTGAGTCTACCCTCCCTTGCTTTCCTGAACGCAGTGTCTTCAGCCCCTTTAAGGAACTATCCGATTCCAGATTCTTTCCGAAGCACGCTTTTCCAGTACTTTGGTTGCCTCTGCTGCTTGATTCCTGCTGCCTTCTAGACACCCAACCCTGGCTAATTAGGGAATGCATCTCTCTGTGAGCAGCTTAGGAATCTCATGCAGAGTAAGGGGAGATCCTTACTCTGGAGACAGGACAGAAGGAGACAGGACAGAAAGGAAGGAACTGGCATGTTGTGGAGAGAAGAGAGCTATGGGCCTGGGGTCTCTCCAGCACACTCTGGGACATCAGAGAAGCAGAGAAGGTGGTACAGATGCCTGCACAGGTATGAGTGCCCAGGGAAGTCCTTTCCCTCCACCTGGCCAGGGTGGGTGCAGTGAGCTGCCACACTGCACCGTCATCAGATTCTCCTCACAATGGGAGAACAGAAACCCACTGGCCTCCAAAGTGTTAGTCTTCCTCGTCCTTTCCAAGTGCTCATGAGAGTTGAAAAAAAAAAAAAAACAGCCCCAGGCATTACTCTGCAGTGTCCATAGGTCTCAGATTGGCGAGTACACGTGGATAAATTATTTTGAGCGAGTCAGAATGCAATTATTTCATTTTCCTTCCAATTCCGAATTGTTGATGTTTAGAAATAAATTGCTCCCGGTGCTTCTGATTTACAAGGACAAAATGTGAATGCAGAAAACAGGTTCAGTAGAGTGATTTGAATTTCCATTACAATTACAGTTCTTTTCAACCATATGATTCTGTGCTTCCCTCGGATGTATCGAGCTGATGCTGACTGTGCTCTGATGCTGACGCTCACACTGCCTAGGGGCCCCTCAGCCTCCCCATCCCATAGCCCCAGCTGCCACAGGCCACTGGGTACATTAAACTAAACTTCCCAGTAAGCCACTAATGAAACTGGAATGCCCATCAGGGCTGGCTTCTGGGGATCAACAGAGAGTAGAGGGGTGGTGACAGCAGAGGAGGCATGCAGTGTCTGCAGAAAGGAGTTTGGGGGGACCCCAATCAGGAACCAGCAGATTTCTTCCAACCATGCAAAGCCATGTCAGCAAGGCTAGAAAAATTGAATAGTTCTCTTTACCAGATGTGCTGAGAGCTGGGTACATGTGATAGTCACCACAGTGCCGAAAAATAAGGTCATTATTGTTAGTCTATTTTGCATATGAGAAGCAGAGGTTGATGAAGTCACCAAGTGGCAGAGGCAAAAGCTAAACTGAAGTTAACTCACATTGTAGGTTCTGATTGCTAGGGATCCAAGCTCAGGCTCTGTGGTCCCCATGCTTATGTGGCAAGCACTTTACCTGCTAAACCATCTTTCCAGCCCTTTAGTATTAATTAATTAATTAATTTGTTTGTTTGTTTGTTTATTTATTTAACTTTTTTGATTCTTTGGGAGAGCCCTTTATGTTTAACGTATAATCAGCTCGTTCTTAATCTCTATCGGGGCTCCATCTTTGCTGCTCCACCAGTCAGTTCTAGAGCCTTCAGACAGCATGTTCATGATGAAGGTTGGATGCATCAACAAATACAGAGTGAAGTCTCTCCTCCCCACCCCCAGGTGGACAGGAGTGTCCAGGGAAATGTTAGTCTAAATAACTAATTAAAAGAAGACAGGATAGCAGAGTACCTTATTATTGGCTGAATGAAAAGCAAAAAAAGCAGACGCGATAATTAGTTCAGCATGAAAAACTTGCTGTCGTTTTTGATTCATGTTTTTCCTAATGCTGGTATGAGCCTTTGCCTAGGATGTGAAGGAGCCAGACATACAGAAGGTGGGCAGGCCGACAGCGGTTGACGCACCCCACCTAAGAACAGGCTCTCTCGAGATGCCAGCGGTTTAAGCAGCTCTGTAACTAATGTTTTTAATTAAAAAACTTTGTTTCTTAGAATGGATTTAGGTGTATAGTGAAGCTGAACAGAAACTGGAGATGGTCCCCTCATCCTCTCCCTCTCCACTGCCCATCCCACTTCACCTGTAATCAACATCTTGCGTGAGTGTGGTACACTTGTTACCACAGGCAAACCATGACCACGTTTTTATCATTTAACAAAACCACACAATTATTCATTAAAGTCACTACTTAACATTGATTCACTTCACTGTATCGTCCATGCATTTGAACAAATGTATTAGAAGGCATCACACATTATCACAGCACCTAAAACTCCTGCGGCCCTCTCTTCATGTCCCTCTTGCTCCCATGTCCACTCTCTGACAACCACAGGTCTTTTTTTCATTTCTGTAGTTTAGTATTTTCCTGAATGTGGCCTAGTTGAAATCAGTGAGCACTTATTTGTCTTTGGAAAATTTTAGTACTTCATTTAGTATTGTGAATTTAGGTTTTTTTTCAATGTATATCAATAGCTTGGTTTTTTTTTTTTTTTTTTTTTTTTTTTTTTTTTGGTACCAAGTAGCATTCCACTGTATGGGCATACCACAGTTGGTTTAACTATGCTCCTTTTGAAGGACATCTCGGTTGATTCCAGGTTACTTACTAATCAGCTGCTATAAGCATTCACATCAGGTGTGCAAATAGACACAAGTTTTCATCTCCTTTGGATAAATACTGAGGATTATTGCTGTAGGATCCTATGACAACACTATACTAATTTTATAAAAAATCTTCAAAGTGTATTTCAAGTAGCTGGTTCCTGGTGTGGCACATCCTCACTAACACTGAGCTTTGAAAACCTTAGGAAACATGCAACTTAAAACGTTTTTACAACCATACACTTATCTGATGCTTTGACATGCATTCTCTCCTTTAATCTTTATTACCGTCTTCAAGGAAAGTTTTAATAGCAACATTTGAAATGTGAGGAAACTAAAGTTCAGAGTGATCCTGTGAAATGCCCGGAATTATACACCAAGTGTCAATCAAGCCTGACTACCTGAGCTCAATTCCTAGAACCCATGCAAAGGTTAAAGGATAGACTCGATACACAAAAGTTGTCTTCCGATCTCCACATATGCACTGTGGCATATGTACGTGCGCGCGCATACACACACATTTATCAATCAATCAATAAACATTTTAAATACAATTTTTTAATAAATGTTATTTTCAGATTTTCAAAAAGCCACCACTGAAACCCCAGACCTTGGCAGGGAGTGACGAGAGCCTATGTGTATGTCTGGAAGTAGAATTGTTGGGCTTTACCTAATCCATACCTGAACTCCTGAGCCCAGTGGGCTTCTGCACATTCGAGTAAACTCCGCTTGATTTGATCACTCACATGACCCATAGTTAATTTTCGGTCTCCGGTCAAACTATAATCATCTCAAATTCCTTTCTTCTCCCTCTTAGGAAAGACTTTTTTGACCTTTCATTGTTTCCTCTGACTGTTGGAAACTAATGTCACCCACTTGACACTGAGCCTTGGCTCTGCCTTTCTCTGAGTCCCCTGGTGACATCTGAGGCTGGTATGCCCATTGTTACCATCTGTCTTCCTCTATTTCTGCTTTCTGCCTGACTCATCAGAGACTTAATTCAGCCAAGGAGCTGAGAGGAATGAAGTGAGCAAGTCAACCCTTCCTCCCCCAGCCCCTCCCCCCACACATGCTGCCTGAACTGTGAATTCCTGCTTAGAGTTTTGAGAATCCTTTACCTGATTTGACTGAATGAAACAACCTTTAGTTGTTTGAACTAAACAACCTTTAGTTGTTTCATTGATAATAATAATAAAAATAAAAAAAAAAAAAACACTTTCTTTCCCATTTCAGTGCTGCATTGGATCAGCGAACCTTGTGTACTGGGGTAGGCATGCGGGAGAGCTACAACCATGCCCGTTCACACACATGGACTACTGAACGCTTTAATTTTATTGTATACTATTTGGAACACTGAAAAAGAATAGGAGGCTCAGCCGAGATGCAAGCCAACAGCCAAATGGCCATGTGTGAACCCATGAAGGTATTAGAACGTGTTCACGCCACCCACACTCATCACCTCCTCTACCCCGCAAGAAGCTATTCTCATTTCTCCTCTTCTCTCAAACCTTCTCCATGGTTTCATTTCAGGTGCAATACTTACACAGGGCATTTTAGCTCCGGAACTTTATGAAAATGAATTCAGATGTTATAAAATCCTCGTAACTTGCCTTTTACAGCTCAGGACTGTCTTTAAGATTTATCATGTGCTGTTGTCAGTAACTGACATTCAGAGCACTGTGTGCATATGCCATGATTTATTTAGCTGTTCTCCTATTACTGGGCATTTAGGTTGTGTTATGGTTTGAATGTGAAATTTCCCCCACAGGCTCAGGTATTGAGTGTGTGGAGCCCAGATGGTGACACTATTGGGGAAAGTTTGGGACTCTAGAAGATGGGACTGTTTGGAGGAAATTGGTTCTTGGAGGTATGTCTTTGAAGGGTATTCCTGGTCCCCAGTCCCTTTCTCACTTTCTGTTCCTGTTCCCCATGAAGAGAATAGTCCCCTCCTGTACACACTCCAGCCACCATGTCTTTGTGCTTCACAAGGATCTCAGAAGAAGAGTTAAGAGCAAGACAAGACTCTCTGAAACCATGAGACAAAGTAGATAATTTCTCCCTGTACGTTGTTTCTGTCAGCCATTTTGCCATAGTGATGTATAGGCAATAATACTAGTGAGACACAGCGCGGGAGCTGTTATGAACAGTGTTGCTGTGTTGCTGTGTAGGTTATGAGCATGAGGTCTCATGCCCGACGGAGCCACAGCATCATTAATGAAGTGCGGATCCATAGTCTGATGGAGTAGGATGGTTGAGAACGTGGCTTTTAGCACCAAATTGCCTGTCTCTCATCCAGGCTCTGTCACTGACTTGGAAAGAATTATTGACGTCACTGAATCTCCATTTTTTCTCACTATAGGATGAGGATGGTGATAGTGTCAGGATGAAATAAGGGCAGTTATGTCAGAACCATTCATGAGTTTGGCTGATTCTCAGATACACCCCCATGGGTTGACCATGTACTCCTTCATGCAGCTGAAGCTTGGCTCCAGACACTCATTTTCAAAAGCACCCAATGAACTCATTTCTTCTGGAATAAGGAAAGAAAAAGGCCACAGATCTGCCTGATATGTGCAATTTTCTGAATATCCTGTAAAAATCAGGAGTGGCTAGGATTTCTTTTCTCAAAGGCAAGGCCGAGAGGAAGTTCCCTTGAGCAGACCCTGGTGGATGGGTACCTGACTGTGTCAGCTGCGACCGGTGATGGCAAATTGGGGTTTTTATTGTAACACCTGCCCTCTTCTCGGGATTTAATAGCACGGCTATTTCCCATCTCATCAGGTCAACAAATACCAATCAGTTGTGTGTGCAGGCCCTCAGAATTCACTCTTTCCAATGAAAGGCTTCCTAAAAACAGAGCTTTTCTGAGTCACTCGGGCAGCACTCAGGAGGTAATTTCTGGTCTTTTGTTAGCAAACATGCCTTTCCCTTTACCATCCTAACAGAAGAAAAGGGCCATTTAAGGGGTGCTTGTTGGTTTTTTTTTTAATTTTTCCTTTCAAAACCTAAGAATTGACGTCATTCTCATTTGTGTTCTCATTTGCATGTCCCCCCTCCCCACCCAATGCTCTCAGTTTATTGTCTTGTTCATATTTTGTAGAAGAACACGGGCCATAAGCAGACACGATAAGTATTGTCCTTGCTTGTGATGTCCCATCCATCATTGGCTCTTCCAGCAGCTGGACTAGGAGACTGCAGAAAAACCAAGTGATAATGAAGATGGTCACAGGAACAGAGATGATGGGAGCAAAGTATGCCCATACTCAAGGCAGCAGCTGGTTCTCACCATTGAGTGCCAGCCACTCATTCAGGCTTGGCAATGAGGAGATCAGGGTTGAACTGACTCCCTCTGCTCATTTACTGACTCACCAGTGCTCATTTACTCACTATGACATGTGCTGTTCAGGTTTAGCTAAATCTGAGGGAGACATAGGCAAAGACAATAGGAGAGAGGCAATTGAGCAAGTGGTTAGATTGTTTTTATGCTTTTTTTTTTTTCTCTCAAGTGTAAGTCAAGCATTAGCTACATACTTGGTAGTATGCTGCTGGATACTAGAATATTTCTGCAAGGACTGACAAGACGGATCAATGTTGCCAAGGCTGAGGACTGGAGTTCAATTCCAGAGCCCTAGATAATGGAAGGAGAGAACCGATTCCACCAAGTCCTCTGACCTCTGCATATTGTTGTGACATTTGTGTGCCCACCCCCACATATATAGACAGACAGACAGACAGACAGATGGATGTAATTCTATGAAGGCTGGAGAGATGATTTAGTGGTTTAAAAGCACTGGCACTGGCTTCTCTTCCAGAAGACCCAGGTTCAATTCTCAGCACCCAAATAGTAGCTCATAACCCTGTAACTCCAATCCCAGGGGATCTGACACCCTCTTCTGGTCTCTGGAAACGAGGCATGCACATGGTACATAGACATACATACATATGCATAAAAATGAGTTAAGGTTTTAAAAATTCTATTAGTTGTTACAGGTTTAATCTTATAGCTTGAGGAAATGAGAATTATGTTGATTTCTGTGACCAATGTTACCAAACTAATCAGGGAAGAGCTTCTGTTCTCCCACGGCCACATTCACAGGACGCTACACATTTGAATGGATCTTCCCTTTTCTTATCTATCCACTTTGTGTTCCACCTATTTGGATGTGAACTGAATCTCCTCAGCTGATTGTGTGTGCCTGCCAGGGCAGTTTCTGATATCTCAAGTGGAAGGAAAGGAAGCAAGTGGATAAAACATATGAGAACAAATCCATAGGGCAGGGAGGACCATGCCAGAGAAATGGGCAAGAGGAAATAACGAGGACCATAGGTTCATAGAGTTGGTGGAGGAAATATGCCATCAGATGGCTTGGTTAATGATAACAGTTATTCAGAATGCTGATCTCCTACAAATGGAGGTCACAGCTTGGGCACTGAAGTCTACATAAAAGTTTGTTATTTCTCCTTGTTTATAAAGCAGATGTGACATACAGCTGCCTGTATGACTCCAGGTTGTATGACCATTCCAAGTTTCAAACAATTAGGCGGCACTCACACAGTCTCTGTGGTCAATG
This sequence comes from Psammomys obesus, assembly GCF_907164565.1. Lineage (NCBI taxonomy): Eukaryota > Metazoa > Chordata > Mammalia > Rodentia > Muridae > Psammomys > Psammomys obesus. The sequence goes on along the minus strand of NW_026586173.1, from coordinate 1,168,004 downwards.
ATACAGAGAACTGGTGATGATGGGCCTGTTGAGAGTAAGCAGGGCCTTATCCCAGGCAGCAAAGAAACTACAGCACATCCTGGAAGAGCACAGCCCTCTCCTTCCTCCAAGCAGACTTCTCCGAGGCTGACTTGATGCCGTCAGTGGCTTGCCAGGAAGGGTCACTCTCAAGTGTCTACATCCACTTGGTTTCATTTGGTGGAAACGGCTGCCAATGTGCAGAGCTCCTGTTAGGAAACTGACCTGTAACAAGCCCTGTCTCAAGCTCAAAGCCAAAGGCATCTAACCCCATAGAAATGTAGAAGGCAAATCGCATGCCGTCTCTGAGAAGCACACTGAGAAAGACCCCAGACCGGCAACTTGATACTGTGCTTCATGAGACCAAAATGAAAGTGAGAGTGAAGGTTTACAGAGTAGCTGGGAGGAGAGCTTCCACTGGAACAGAAATGAGAGAGTCAGGAACACCGTCCTTTCCCATGGTGCACTGGTCATTTTTGTTCCAATCGTAGCTCCATCAAGTTCTGGAGGAGGCAGGATGTTGTCATGGCTCAGACTATGGGCACCTGGGCCTTAAAGCCAAGTCTCTCATGCCACTGTGAGTTACTTGACCACTCCCTGATTAAATTTTCTCATCTTTAAAATAGAAATAATAGCAGTCTAGCAGGGTCACTGGTGTGTAGTAGAGTTCTTCGAACAGAGGATTTAACGAAGAAAACCGAAGGAATAGCAAGGAAAGCAGAATAAGAAGATACATCACAGTGGACTCACATCCATGGTTGGAAGACTGTTTGACGTAGAAGAGCACCTCCTCTATGAAGAGCCAGCTTCTGGCTGAAAGAATGGCAAGCTTGGGCACAAGGCCTGGGCACAGAGCATCTCTGCTTCACTGTGTAGTGAGAGGGGACAGAAATAACAAGAAACGGAGCAACCGTATTCCCGAGACCGGCTGTCCAAGCTGCACCATCTCACCCACAGAACTGCAGAAAGTAAATCAACAAACATTTACTTTCATTCAAAATTAATCTCTCCCAGAAAAAAAAATAGCCAGTGATCTTTTTGCTCTAGTAAAAACAAAACAAAACAAAACAACAAAATGGGGGGAGAAAGGTGCCAAGAGTCTGCCTAACATGTTAGATGCACCTCCTTCACCTTGGCAGGAAAGGCAGCATTAGGAAAGTTCTTCTGTGTTTGGGGAGTGTGTATGCTGACCTGGGGGTGTAGTATGTTCTACTGTCTTCAGCATCTGGCAAGGCATCCAGTTATGTGGATCACAACCCCTGCCAAGCTGCAGCCTCCTGTAGTGCTCCTTGTGTACTCCCCCTGGGAAAGCAGGCTGTTTCTTCGTGGTTCCGAACTACAATACAAAGAATCACAAACTGGGAGCTGGCAAGGCCCACCCAACTGGAGGCTGATTGGCTCTACCACCCTCACCCTCATCTCATTCCTCCCTCAGCTGCTCTTTCCTGTGAGCAGCCTCCCCAGCTCAGCAAAAGCTGTGTTCACCTCACACCCCTCCTGATAACACGCTGCACCCTGGGCAGTCCCCATTCTTTGCCTTAATACAGGCAAACACCCTAACCCACCATCTTCCATCACCTGTAATGATCTCCCTCTAGCTCAGATGAAGGTGTATGGAAACAGCTATTGGCCCTCCCTTCGCCCTCCTACCTCCCACCAGGCCTGTAGCCATTGATTGTTCCAAAAGCACCGACTGCTCTGTTTTATTTCCACCACAACTGGCCACCTGTCCGCAGCAGCACCAGCACTATTAGTGACTCAAACTCAGGTTCCCTCGGCAGCCTCTGAGCTGGACCACACCAGCCTCACTGGAGTTCCGGAGTGCTGCCCAAGGACATCTAAGGTGGGACATTGGCAGAGAGGTAAAAGGGGCATGTGCTACTTGGCTGCACTCTGTAAGCAGCATGCAAGCCCGACTCGACCCGTTTTCTTAATCAGACAAAGCTTCAGTCACTTTCTTAAGAAAAAGACTCCAAACCCGAAGCTAGAGGAAGTGGTGTCTGCGTTAAAACTCATTGTACCATTCTTTCTCTGGCTGCGTTTCTTTTAATGTTATTAATTTTTATTAAGGTTGTTTTATTATTGATGACCATTACTGTGTTTTTCTACAAACATAATAGAACCCTGTTCTACTATTCGTATGCTTTGGAGGACGGGACTTGATACAGTTTAAAAATAATTTTTCTATTATAATGTGATATTACCACATCAGTGAAAATTTGGAAACCAGAGAAAAGAAAAAAGAATCTACCCCAGTCCCACCAGTCTAAGGAAACATGCTGTTAGCATTTGGAGGGATCTCCTGTGAGTCTTTATCTTATGCATATTTTAACAGGGTAGTAATTATCTCTACTTACATTTTTTAGCTTTATTCTTTCACTTAGTATAGTTATCATATGCACTTTCTATATTATATAATTCTCCTACGTGATCATTTTAATGATTCCATAACATTCCATCATGTCTCTGAACCAAAATTTATTTAACCATTTCTCAACTGTTAAATATTTTGGCTGTTTTGCAGTTATGCTTATAGGATGTGTTTGTTTGTTTGTTTGTTTGTTTGTGTTAAAAATTTTTAAAAGAGACTGACAAACTCTGTTCAAAATTTTTCAGAATTCTTGAGTGAAATGGATGAATGGTTTAGGGCTATTGATATGTCCAAATAGTCTTGCCTAATATATATATATATATATATATATATATATATATATATATATATATATATATATATATGTTTAAAACGTGAACATGTGATGGACAAGGCAAGGACAAATGAGATTTCTTCTATGCTGCCCAAGGCGGAAGCCTCAGAAAAACACGTACTATAGCATTTCTTTGTTAGAGTGACAAGCAGAAAATTAATCCCATATATAACTCAAAGTGCTTATTCTGATGTGTGGAGAGGTTTCCATAGATAGAGGGACTTGGCTCTCTGTCACTGGGCCACAAGTAATAATACAAAGCTGCTTTCTGAGGACAAGGTTTTGGAGAGACACCCTCCCTTTGACCGCCATAATCCCCAGGAGCCTCTGTCCCACACCTCTCTGTCCCCATGAGAATTCAGAAGACTGCTACGACTCTCCCTCTGCTTTGTCCTTGAGGTCAGATGTCTTGAAGACCTTTCCCCTATGAGAACTGCATTCCCTTAGAGTGCTTGGCTTTCCTGCAAACAGCTAGGAAGCGGGAGCCGTCCTCTCTAGATTCTGAAGGCCCTGCTCCTAAAGGTGAAGCTGCTGATCAACGGTGGCATTTTTCCTGACACAGGCATTCTCTTAGTAGCCTACCCATTTACAAGGCAACTGCCTGTGCTTCGATTTCCAGAAGAAATTAGTTTAGATATAGAGAAAGCTCTAGGTAAAATGGTAACAAAGGATCAGTTTGGTTTTGGACTGCCACACAGAGCTGTGCAGGTGGTTGAGACTAGAAGGCACACGGGGACAGACACCCAGTCTAGGAGCCAAGAGAGGCCGTGTAGCTTGAGGCTGTGTCCACCACCACTGCCTTTCCTCCTTGTCCTCCTTGTCCTCATCCTCCTCCACCTCCTCTTCTTGGAGTACCATTTTAAAAATATTTTTGTCTTTGAGAATAGCTTCAGCTTTGCAGAAAGAAAAATAGTAAAACATCTCTACAACCCACATGGGGTTTCCCTTATTGCTAACATTCAACCTGGATATGGTGCATTTGTCACAATTAAGGAACCAATATTGGCACATGGTTATTAACTTAACTCCATACCTTATTGTGACTTGCTACTTTTTTATATAAAGTCTTGCGTTACCTTTTATGTCCCTATATGCATATCTGTCGATAATAACCTTGACCTCGTAGCCAAGGTGGCGCTCATCTGATTTCCCTACTGAAGAGTTGTCTGTTCTCGCCCCCCCTTTTCACACTTGTTTTTTTTTTTTTTTTTTTTAAGAAGGCAATCACTATGTGACTGTTGTCAGACTAGGAACTCATGTTCTGCTCCTTTAAGGAAAAAAGAATTACGCAAATCATTTGGAATTTTTGGGCACTGATAGTTTGTTTTCCATTTTTTTAAATATTTTTTTTAATGTGTATGTATTGGGGGATGGTGCCTGTGGAAGCCAGAAGAGAGTGTCAGATACCCTAGAACTAAACTTATAGGCAGTTGTTAGCAGCCTGATAAAAACATACAGTTGGGGGTTCTCTGGGAAAAAAAAAAAAAACAGGTTCTCTTAACTGCTGAGCCATCTTCAAGAAAGAAAGAACAAGAATGGAAGGAAGGAAAGAAAGAAGGAAGGAAGGAAAGAAAAAACACCTTATTTATCCAATCATTTATTTAGGTCAAAGAAATAAATGCACGTACTGGGAGCATGTCATTGGGGAGAGGAATTATCAATCAGTACTACTTTATTTTAGAGTTAACTGTCCCATGTTTAGCCATTGAGAGCTCTTCCTATGACTTCTATGTCCCTTTGGAATACCTCATCATTGTAGGTCTTTGTTTTGTTTTGTGGAGCATATTATGGGTTAAACTGTATTCCTCAAAACCAGTGTGTTGAAACTTTGATGCCTCAAAATGTGAATTTGCATGAAAAATGTCTGCTACAGTTGTAACTAGTTCAGATTAAGTCACAATGGAGTAAGGTAGGTTGCTAACACAAAGCCTTTGGTGCCCTTTTAGATGAGTGACACACACAGGGAGAAGAGGGTGATGAAGGTAGAGACAGAGATCGGGCTGATTCATTCCACAAGGAAGTTTCACAGAGTTTACATTGCTTGAAAACACCGAAGAGCAGGATGAGGCAGGGTAGAATTGCCCCACTCACACATCCTATAGGTCTCAGAGGAAGCAGGGCTCCTCAGACACCTTTGTCCTAGTCTTCTATTCTGCAGGACTGTGAGAAAATACCGCTGCTGTTTCAAGCTGCCTGGTTTGCTGCAGTTCACCTCCGGAGACCTCCGAAACAAACCACAGCACTTCCTCACACAGGCACGTGACCTGTGTTTCTGACATAGTTAAGAATCCTCAGGATCTTCTTGGGTACTTCCTGCCACGGTCCCCAAATGCACTCTTCTCAAGGAGCCCTGGTTCCTTTTTGTTTTGTAAAGAAAGGTATTAGGAACCAAATTCTGAGGGTTAGGAGTGCTTGTTGCTGTAAGAGTGCTCTTGCTTCCAGGCTTTGTCAGGAGACAGAGAGAAAAATCGCATATGTGCATACTGGGCCTCACGTGCACGCCCACCTCTGAATACATCCATCTCTATTCAGCTAAACATAAGTTCTCCAACCCATTACCACATGGATCCTTCTAGTGTCCTCCTTTTGCTTCTTTAAAACTTCCCACTCACACCATCTGCCATGCATCCACTTTGCTGGCCAGTTCTGTGTACCTGCACAGCAGATTCCTTTCTAGTTCATGCAAGTGCTATACGGTGGACTAGCAGCACCCCGATGTCCACCCACCCCAGCTCCAAGATCTGCGCGTTCTTCCTCCCCTTTCCTAAAACCTAAAGGTACTCTCAGGGAAGGATCTGTTATCAGTTATCAGTATCTTTGTATCAGTCTGAGTAAGCTCAGCTAAGCGGAAGGAACAATGAAGCAGCAAAATCTCAGTAAGCTTTGCACAGCAAAGCTTCATTTCTCATTCACATAAGACTCAGTGTAGACGAGCATTCCCCACTTTGAGCTTTCTCACTTTGAACTTGTGGCCTCCAGAGTGGGAGCAGAAAGGAGAGAGGAGGCTGAAGGGAAGTACAGGGCTAGCTTTTAGAGCCAGGCTTGGAAGTCATTTATATTCCCTTCGCAGGCACTCAGCAGTCAGAACAGTATCATGGCTTGATCCCATCATCAGGCCTCTTTCTTGGGGCCCAGGAAGGACAGCCACGTGCCAAGCACATATCCTTGTCTTCATCTAACCTTTATGTGAACTGTAATCAGTGTATTAACTTTCCCCAATTTAAATCTTGACTTTGTAACAAATTGTCTTGCTTTATTATCATCATCATCATCATCATCATCATCATCATCATCATCATCATCACCTTGACTATCTCTAGCCAGGAGAAAAAAGAAAGAGAAGTTCAATGTAAGTTTTAATACTCTAGTTAGCCCCTTCCTCTGCCCATGGCAAATCATTCCTGATGTCTAATTTTTCAAAAGCATATCCATTTGATAATGGCTCTCTCAGAACAGGTCCACATTCTCCTCATTTTACCCCTTAGGTGCTAAATCCTGGTAGGTGAGCTTGGTGGTCGGAGAAGCCCTTTGGTATTCTTGAATGACAATGCCAAAGGGACTTAAGAGCCGCCGATGGAGGGCACGCCACAGGGTGTCTGATGCTATTGAGAGAGTTATTGCTTGTACAGCAAAGAAAGGCATCCCATTCTTCTGAGAAGTTAATGTCAAAAGGAACCTTACAAATGAGGCCCAAATAATGTCTTAATGACATAGCAGCAATGCTTATGGTAATTTAACATCGGCAAAGAAAAGCATGACACAAAATTGAATGCACAGTCTGATTTCACTCTCTAATACACTATGCACCAAGAAAGCAGAAGATAGCAAAATATTAACAGTGTTTTTTCTTTAGGTGGTGGGATAATGGGTGGTTTGAATTATCTTGTTTAAACTTTTGTGTGTATGTGTTTCCAAGCTTTCTATAATAACTATGCATGACTTGTGGAATCAGAAAATGAAGGCTAAGAGAGAAATTGTTTAAAATATTCAGTCCAGTTTACCTCCCATTGTAGGGATGAGGAAAATAATGTGCAGAGTCCAATCGTATTTGTTCAACATCGTGTCATTGTTAACTTGAAAGGTCAGAAGCCAGGGCATTCACATAGAGTTGGTTCTTCCCCTTAGACTCTGGCAGCTTGACCTAGCTAAGCTGACCCTCCTTCTTATGGGGAATGACACCCAACTTACCACCTCACACTGCCCACGTATCCTGACCCCAAGCTTCCACAGTTAAAAGTGCTTCCCCGAAGCCTAAGAACTCATAACCACCAGCGCTAGCCAGTGGCTAGCATCTGCCATCAACCAGGCATTATGTTGGAACCCAGTAGTGAGAATGAGAGAGCAATGCTGGACAGAGCTAGCAAACATTTATACTCATGGCAAACTGAAACGTAAGACTGTTTCATCCCATTTTGTGGATGAAGGGACTCACGCGTGCTCAGACTGCCAATGGCAGAGCTGAGGGAGACTTACCTCAGGTTCTGTGACCTGAGGCCTGTGCCTCATCATCGCTGAGCTACCCCATATCTGGCACTAATTAGAAGTCCATGGGGTATTGGCAGAACTCTCAGAAGAACCACAGCTGCATCCTAATCTTGATATTACAGCTGGCTCTCCAAGTCAGCCCCGTATGCTGCTGTTAGCCTCGCCCAGGTGGCTTGTCCTGTGCTCTGAGGTGATGGATCTGTTGGCAGATGTAGACATCTGGGCTCTTCTGAGTCCCTGCTTACCTTTGCACAGGACATTCCCCAAGCCTGCTGGCCTGTCAGGAAGCTGCTCTGAGAAGATGTATACTGATGAGGAATCTCAGCCCCCAAATTCATTTTTCAAAGAAGCCAAGCAAAGCTGGTGATTTATCCTCTGTCACTCTGATCCCAGCATATGTTCCACATCAGGTAAGTGAGATAGAAGGGATGGTTCAGCAAACATTAAGTTAAAAAGAAACCCTGTCAGGCTTTCCCTCAAAGAGCTGGTTTTTATTTAAAGCCACCAAGTAATTAATTACGTTGAGTAAAAAGCTAAGGCTGTCTCCTCCACCGCCCTTCTCCGTATTCAGCACCAGACGCTCTCCTGACACAGTAGCTGTGCACACGCCCACACTGATGTTGGTTGGTGTGACTCCCACATTTCTTTCGTCTTATCAGCAAGCAGGCCCCCCTGTTTTCTTTCCATTGAATTTAATCCCTTGATGCCTGGGCTTCTGCTTTGGTCCCCTCTCCTGCTCTTAGATTCTGTCACCTATACACATACACTCCTTTTCTGGTTCCAAAGTACAGGTCTGTCTTGCACACAGAGCACAGGCTTCTTGTCCTGTCTTGTTCTCCAATTCTCTTATAGAATTGGTGGCAGACGACTTGGTTCAGTATATTTGCTTGGTCTTAAGAAGGAGTATTATGGCATGTCCTTAGTTCATGAAGCTTGGAAAAAATCATTTGAATATGAGAAATCTTGAAGTTCTAGAATGTAACACTGTAGACAGAACCCTACAGATGGGAGGAAAGGAAGGAAGAAGGGAGGAAGGGCAGACATTGTTATTTCATTCAGACATGCAGAAAACACTTAGGACCGTCAGGCATTGGGAAGATAGACAGGAGTAAGACAAGGTTCTATTTCTAAACAGTCTGGCTGGGGAGACTCCCATGCAAACAAGAAATACAATGTGTGGGAGATGTGCTCTAAATAGTGATTGGGTAAGATTTTCATCAATACTCAAGGACAGAATTGCATTGTTTGGGTCAGGTGAGTCGAAAAGGCTGTCTGCAGAGGTTTCCCAAAGGGACACATTTCATAAATAAACAGGGTAGGAACGGAAATAAAGGCAATTCAAGGATGAAGAGTATCCCTGCACTAAAGAAAAGAGGAATAAAGTGATGAATCTTGCTCAGTCACCCACTAACAGTGCATGGGTGGAACACGGGTGCACATAAAACACTCGAAACCTGTAGGAGATGAGGCTAGTCTCCTTACAGATGACCGCGAGCTTTCTAGGCTTTATGGAGAGCAACTGAAGATATTTAAGCAAGGAAGGGACTTGCTCCATGTTGGATTTTTGCTAAATCATTGTGGTACTTGAAAATATTAGCATACTGATTTGCAAGGCTGCAAGCTGGACACAGCTACCAAAATAAGGCAAAAAAGCTATCACCACAGCGGCAACCATGGGTGTGAATGGTAGAGGCACTTCTCCAGTTCCCACCGTATTCCAGGCACCATGTTATGTACTGGTACCTATATTTCCTCATGAGTATGTTCAGAAGCATTAAACCAACTGAATGACTCATCACAGAAAAGCTGCATTCCACATTTCTGTTAGCTGATGGCACAACAATTGGCAGTTCTTCTGTGCTAAAGTAATAGAGATAGGTCATGGAAGGAGTAAAAGTAGTTTTACATTTTTGTTTATAAAGGTCTAACAGGGACACTCTGAATGCACTGCTGGTAGGATGTTCACTGGTACAACCACTCTGGGGAGTCTTGTGATTGCACTTTTCAAAAACTGCAAAATACGCATTGATTTGGCTCCAGCAATTTCTACTAGACAGATTCAAAGTAGGAAAAATTAGAGATATGTGTAAAGATTTCACTAGAAGAGTGTTTATCACAGCACCGTTGTCACAGTAAAATATAAACATCATACAAATTCCAACAATTGGGGACTGCTTTAATACATTACAGCACAACTATACGGCCGTCTGGTTTGCAGCCATTAAATGCTGTGGCGTGGAAGCGTATTTATAGATATGGAAAGATGTTCACACCAATGGAGCCCCTCTTCAAAGATGCAGCTTAAATAACAGTGGGTGATTGCTATGCAAACATGACTTCAAGACAAATCTCTTGGCCTACCTCTGTACTAGTTTCCAATATATTTAAAGTGATTAGAAGCTGAGTGCCAAGCAACATGTATAATACAAACTCATTTTAATTAAAGAAAAATATATGCATGTGAATCTCATGAATACTCAGCCTCTGCAAAGGTGGCAGGAGGAATGAGGCATTAAATACATTTGTCACGGGGGCAGAGAGATCATCAGGATGAGGTAGTTTTATTGTGTTCTCTTGCACCATCTATAGCTTTTGTTTCTTCCTTCCTTTTTTACAATGAGCATATGTTACATACACACACACACATATATATGGGAACAAAATCATTCCAACATTCCAGCAGGTTGGCTTCCCCCTGCCATGCCATTAGTTCAAGCATTGGACTGGATGCGTCTCATGGAAAGGGACACAAGGACGACCAGAGCTTAGTTTTTGTCGTCAAGGAGTTCACAGTCTACTGAGAGGCTATTCTGAAGTCTAAGTATGACCCAGCATGGGAATTTAACCAGTTTATTGTTAACCTCTTCTGCTGTGATGAAACTGACTTGATTTGGGTTGCTACGCCTCTGTTCCACAGGAGTTTATTCCCATCTAACAGTGGTGAGAAGAGACAGATGATACAGGGAAAAAGAGAGCGCTGTGCTGGGAGTCACAGTATTCAGGAAACCTTTGTAGTCTGGGAAGCAATGCTTGGTCATTGATATATAAGACCCTTCTCTTCCTGATTCCAGCCCTCTTTCCTGCTTTATCTCCTACTGTTGCCTGCATTAACTTCATATTCCTGCTTCAAACCTGAGCTGCCACAGTCCCACAGATGTTTGAAAACCTTTGAAACCGTTTGAAAAAGTCTGTTTTCTGTTCCCTTGCTAAAATTCTAGAACATCGAAGTGTGGGGATGTCCTGAAAGCTCTAAAAGTGCCACAGCCGTCATTGGGGCAGTATTTTTTTGAGCCCCTCCCATACTAAGCCTCATCTTAGGTTCTGAGGAGTTCAGGAAGGCATTGTGTAGTTGCTCCTGAGGTGATGGGGGAGGAAATATGTCTGCCCGATAGCACACTACCACACACTGAGTGAGTTAATAAGAAAGGGAGCTTATGTGGGCTCACAATCCTGGGCCAAGGTTCAAAGTTGCATGTGGGGTGTATTTCCTGGCTGGCAGAGGCCCGAAGGTATCACATGGCAAAACAGGAAGCTTGCAGTACCCTCCAATCACTCTTCTTCTAATGCCAGCACTGTTCCTTCCTGGGGAGTTCACCTAATCTCATCACCTCCACAGGCCCCACATCTAAACATTATAGTCAATTAAGTTTCCATCTTCTTAATACCACATAGTAGGGACTCACCCACAGCATAAGTTAGAGAGGAAACAACTGCCTTCCAGTCTTAGCATCCACGCAACTTGGTTTCTTCATATATATGAGTGTGTATATGTATGTATATATACATACATATATATATATATATATAAACTGTATGCGTATACCTATATACTCGTGTGTGTGTGTGTGTATACATCCAAGGTTTCTTTATGTCAGTGCTGTTGACATTTTAGATCAAATAATTAAGGGGGTGCTTTGTATGAGAATGTATGCAGCATCTTTGTTTGTCGTTAACTCATAGTAGCATCTCTGTGGTCACAATAGTCAGAAATGTCCCCTGGAGATCAAAGTTGCCCCGGGTTGAGAGCTGACATAATCACCAACAATGTAACCTGCAAAGGTCACTTAACATCTTTGTGCCCAAATCCTTATCCAGAAAATTGGAACATGGAAGTAGATGTGTGATGATGTCCTGAGGGCTCTGAATGCCCACAGCTGTCAGTGGAGCAGTATTGTGCTAGATGCTGAGGGCTTCAGGAAGGCATTGTGTTCTTGCTCTGGGGTGTAGGGGGAGGAAATCTGTCCATATCAGTTAGCAAGCAATCTATGCATTGCAGGAGTCGGGTGCTGTTCTGTAGCTTTGAGCACCCTGTCATCGCAGTACAACTGCTCATGCAGTTCAGGACATAAGCAATGAAGATGCTTTCCTCCTAATACATGAAGCCCAGGATAGTTCTTACAGGACAGTGCTGTTGCCTCTCAACAAGCCACTTAGAGCACCTGTGGGTGTAAATCTAACTTTCCACGATCTTCTGAGAACCCCAGTGGACACTGGGTACTAGACTTTCGCTTTGCTCCAGCAGGCAGAGCATCAATATTGCTGGCTGGCTGTGAGTCTCATTACCCTGGGCTTATTTGCAGATGCTGTCATGAGGGAAGGCGGCAAGGAGAAGCCTTGGTTAAATAATTCAGATATTCCATAAGCAAGCTTTCTCCTTTCCAGTCAGGTTTAGGCAGCTGTCCTCTGTTGGTCTCAAGTCTTTTGGTGTGTCTCAGAGCAGACACCCTGAGGAAAGATATTTTGCCGCTGGGTCACACTCGAGCCTGCTGATAAAGAAGGACCCTTATCTCTGCTGAGGGACCTTGGTGTTGGCTCAGCTACCAGTGAGACCCCTCATAGACCTGTTCTTGCAGCCAGCACCCCACATCAACACATCTCTGTTAAGATGTTTTTATGAGACCGTGAGTCACCTCACACAACTTGGATGAGCACCTTCCTAACCTCAGTGTTCTTATTCTGTCAAGAGAAAACTGTGGTCCACTGATGTTTCTCAAGGCAAACCTCAGCCCCAAGTGTGTGGCTCCATCGGAAACGTCCACTCCTTTCACAGGGCTCTATGCAGAGAAGACACAAAGCAAGCAAGAAAGCAGAGCTGACTCTGCAGTGGCAATGGGAGAAAAGGCAGCTTTTGTGGACAAATGCAGCTTCTAGAGGCCAGGACCCTGGCAGCTGGCAGAGGCTCCTTTGGAAGCCCCCAAAGTTAAGGTCACCATGTACTCCCAAGCCAAGCATGGCTTCTCTGTGGGGATCTAGGAAAGCTGCCACATACTTCCTGGTGCTGGCTCAGGAGCAGCACTTCCTAATCTGACCCTGAGCAACATGAGTGACCCTTGCCCACTAGAATCAACCATCCCTCTTACCCTAGCCACAGGAGCCAGGGGTCTCTAGGCAGCCTTTCAGAACTCCTCAAGCCAAAAGAGCAGGGGCATTGTCATTGTGCCATGGGAAAGAAACCCACGCTTGCCTTGAGAGACATGAATTCAAATCCCCATGTCTGCTTCTCCAGCTTGATTCCTGTGTCTATTATTGTATACCTGACTCATAGCTTCACACTGCGGCCAGACATGGCAACACATGCCTGCAATCCAAGCAGTGAGGAGGCAGAGATGGGACCACTTGGGCTACATGATGAGATTCTCCCTCAAACCAGAAGATCCACGCTGTAAGCACAAAAATTATGTGATGATGAAAAACTTTTGAATACAAATAACACTTCTACCTCTAAGATCTGAGTTATGCCAAAAAAATTAAAGTTATTACAGCACATACATAAGGCTGTTCTCAGTACTTGCTACACAGAAAACATTCTTTTACCAAAGGCTATTTCTTGAGTACCTACTATGCATCAAGAATCCTGAGGTACCAGCAGCAAACAGAGCCAAACTGGTCCTGAACTGGGCTGTTAGCACTCACTGAAAAGAATGCATGGAGGACACTGGAAAGAAAGCTCAAAGAAGGGCAAAGGCTGGCATGGGAGGAAAAGAAATGTGAAGAGTCCCAGGACGCATTTCCTTCCTAGGGGTGGGCATCAGCTCGACTCGATGTCAAGGAGCAGCCAGCCTGCCTCCCTGAACAAAGTTTACTGTACTGGAAATGTCCACGCTGGCAGGGAAGATCTGTAACATGGTGCTTAACTCGGTTGGGCTGGGGAGAATTCCATTTTGCTGCCGGGAACCCACTTCTAGCACATCTATCTGAATTTTTAAAATCGATGGATTCCTTAAGTGGGCGCATCTGGTGCACAGCTCCTTGTGCTGGCCTCCCATGGCTTGAATATTCTCTTGCAGAGAAACTGGGAGGTGGAATGCATTGATGTCTAAGAATGGGATGCTGTTCTGTGTTGGTGGCTGGGGGTGGGGGTGGGGTATTTATTCAGGAGCTTCCCCAGCTGCTTAGGAAAGCTGAAGCCTTGTGGACAGCGGCGTGTTGAGTGTCTCTGTTATTTTATTAAGACAATCCATGTTTAGAAGTTCTGGGCTACTGCAAGGGTGCATCCTGGGGTGATATGGGGTGGAACAGCTTTACAGGAATTGTCCAAGACTTGTTAAGAAGCAGACAGGAGCATCACCGTTAAAAATAGAAGCTTGGGGGAGTGGGCCCTGCAGAAGCCAGACTGTCAACTCAGTTTCCATTCAGAATGCAGATCCAATTGGCTCAGAAGATTGGCCAGCCCCTGAGAACGCTGTCCTGGAGAAACCCACCAGCCCAGGGGCTCTGCTGTCCACATGAGACTCTTTCCAGCTGGCACTGAGAGAACTTGACAGGAACCTCCTTAATTTTCCCTCCATCCTGGAGAGTCACAGGCCATATGCATGCAGCAATGGGGTGCAGGAGTGTGTGGCCCAGTCTGCTGGCATCCCGACCATTTTCACAGCATACACACATTATAGTGGGCTGGACATGGATATGCATAGCATCCTTACTGCAGGTCCAGCCAGACCACTTTCATGTCTCCCTATAACTGTGTCTCTGAGGGTAGAGTGATCAAAAGGACTGTGGAGGCTCCATTTTATTTCCACAGGGATCAATGTACAAGCTTAGGAGAATCACTGAGGCTAACTTAGGTGGCCATTAACAGACTTACTATTCTTTCTCCCTTCTCCTGTACATGAGTTCTTTTCTGGGACCTGTTTTACTACAGGTATAGGGCTAGAGGTCAGGGCCTGTGTCTTCAGCCTCCATCTCTACATTCTATTTCTTCTTCATTGTTCGAGGTATATACTTTTTCTTCACATTGGCATGAATATTAATGTTATACAAGCATGCACAAATAAGCACCCCACAGCTTGACAGTCCCCAGAGGTAGTTCCTATTCATCTTTCTTTTTAGGGTTCATTCACTCTACCCCCAAGGACTCCTGTTGTTTCTTCCTTAAATCAGAGACAATACACCATTCTTGCCTCGCCTTGTCTTTGTTTTTGATCAAGCCTTTGGTACGTGGGCAGAATATAGACATGTAAACAAGCTCCCAAGAACCGTGGGTTGTATGCTGAAGCATGAAGCTTTGGAAAGTCCTCAGAAGTAGCCACATAATTTAGAGACACAGAACTTCTCACCTGCCATCCACTTGTCTGATCTCACTAGACACTGTCTGCCACATTTGGTTTTAGGGGCCGAGACAGTGGAGGTGAGTAAGAGACGTGAGTCCCACTCTCCATGTTATTCACAGGACTGGAATGTGAACAGAGTTACTAACACATGCGCACACATCTGAAGCCTGATGTTCTTCAAAGCTATGGTAGAAACTCGTGTCCTTCTCCATGTAAGGAGAACCAAAAATGATGTCCATCAAGTCCACATCTCTCTGATGATATGGCATCTAGATCCGAATTAGTGAGATATTTCCAGAAAAACAGGACCAGTGGAATGTGGCCATGAATAGGAGCATAAACACCCCCGCCCGAAAAGGTCCGTGTGTTAAGGATTTGGTTCCCATCATGGCATTATTGTCCGGCAGTAGAACCTTAGGGGAAAGAAGCATCATGGGAGGCCTTTAAGTCATTGGAGATGTATCCCCAATGAGGGCTGAGTGCTCCTAGACCCTTATGCCTTATGCTACTGTCCCTAGAACATTATATATGTGGCTTTGTCCTAATATGATGCTATGATGTGCTCCTTAACCACAGGACCAAAACCCATGAGACCTGTTAATCATGGAGTAATACCTCCAAAATCATGAACCAAGATAAACATTTTCTCTTCATAAGATAATTAACTCAGCTCTTGCAGTGAGGAAAAGCTGATTAACACAACATTGTGTGTATAAGTAGACAGATTCCTTTTAAGGAAGTGGCTCACACAATAGTAGAACCTTATAAGCCTCAAATCTTACAAGGCAAATATAACCTAGAGACTCAGGAAAGAGCTGTTCTCACAGCTCCAGTCTGAAGGCTGTTTAAGAGCAGAATTCCCTCTTGCTCTGGGGAGGTCAGACTTTTGTTCTATTCTATCCCGTTCACCTCATAGGTGGCTTTCCAAATCTACTGTCCATATCTCACCCAAAAGCAACATGGCAGAGAAATTCAGAATGCTTGACCAAATGTCTGTGTACCACAAACCAGCCAACAAGACAGATAAGTAATCAAGCACACGCTTTTCCGTGACTTCCTAGAGGACCTTGAGGCCCTTAGATGTCTGCCCAAGAGCAGAGTCCCCCAACCTTTGCACAGTATGCTTCCCTGCCTCACCTCAGGATCTGGGTCCTCCTCGTGTTAATAATGTTCATCTGAGGAACTTCCCCCACAGCAGCCCTCAGCCTACCTGTAAGCATAAGGATTCTTGTGCTTGGCCTGAATGTTGCAAACCCTAACTCTAACTAGCAAGGAAATAGCTACCTGGCACCTAGAAATGCACAGGCAGGGTAAGACTGGAGCACCATGGCTGCAGCCCAGGCGGGGGTATGTGAGCATGACCACATCCTGAGATGCTAGATTGGCCTGTCCAAAGCATCCAATGCTGAAGCAACGATGGGGGGACAGGAATATGAAGGCTTCAGGTGCCTTTAGAAGGCACAAGTGAGCCACTTGTCATTCACATTTGCTCTTTCCTGTTCTCCTTCACTCTGTTCACTACCCCTCCAATCTCATAAGCCTCACTCAGTGACTCGGAGTGGATGAGGTAAGCCATTGCACGTCCTCAGAACAGCAGAGGTCTCAAAAACCTGCTAAAAACTTCATCCAGAAACAGTCTGTTTCTAAGAACTCACCCTCGTTATCTACTTCCTCCACCTAAGCCCCGCCTCCTGAAGTCTCCAGAGATGCCAAAACTGGTATCACCAGTTAGGGATTATGTGTTCAATAAAACCTTTGGAGACAATTCATATTCAATCCATATTACTTTCCTGTCCCAAATCTTGCCATTTTTTTTTTCTGCTTTTCACTTGCTTTTAGCCAGCACTTTGTGATGTCATCAAAACCTTCTAACACCGAGTATGTCTACAGTTCTAAAACTGACGAGCATTTTGCTGGAGATATGGCTCAGAGGTTAAGATCCAGGGGGCCTGATTTGGTTCCCAGTGCCCATGTTTGAGGGCTCACAACCACCTGTACCCAGTTGCAGGGAAACCAGCACCCTCTCTGGTCTCTGAGGATATGGAGAAAACTGTATTGCTTCTGTCTGCAAAATACACTGGCTCCCCAGAAGAGAGTGCTTGCCTCCCTGAGTGAGTCTGCTGTACTGTGACACGTGGGGGGCGGGGAGGCTGGAGTGCATACGAGAGTGAGCACAGCAAAGGCAAACGTACTGTTTCCTCTTGATGCATGCAGTGCAGACAGGCTCCCAAACTCCACCCTAGGGGAAGAGTCTTGCAAGGCAAAGTCCGTGACTGCCTGGAGTAGCCAGCACCAAATCTGTTACTCCACATGATAACATTTTTGTTTGTTTTTAAAAATAAAGATGTTAGTTGATCATCAGATGGTCTCACATTGGGCACTTCCACGATTCATCTCAGCCGGAGAAAGCCAGTTATTCTTTCAGACAATATTTATTAACTGCCCTGGGGCACCAGCATTATTGCCACTGACTATAAAGTGCTGAATTCGGAAGAGCCTCTGCCCTGCCTTGGAAGATCCTGCAACAAAGCCAGGCTGGAGAAACAACAGATGACCACATAGGTGTATAACAAGAGTGACAGTTTTAAGTACTGTGAGGGAGCGAGCACCGGAGCATCATCTAGCAGAAAAAATTGTAGGCTCCATAAAGATGTACTTCAAAGTTCAGATTTCATTTCTGCTAACTGGCCTCCAGCAAGTCGTTTAACCTCTCTAAACCTCGGTTTCCTCATCTATTTTTTAAGAAGTGAGGGAATAAAAACTTCCTTGCCAGGCTGTTTAAGGATGAGCTGTAGAAGCAGCTAACACGACTTGGTGTGTAATAAATGCATGTTCCTCTTTCCTCAGATGTCACTGATTTTCTGTTCCTTTTCAAGCCTTGGGATATAATGTGGAACTAAGTAAAGGGTTTTTTTTCCCTCAAATGCTGTCACTGAGAAAGACACCCAAGGGTCACAGGTTGAAAGCTGAGGCATCATCTATCGCTCAGTGTGACTGGGTAGAAGGACCAGGTCACTCAGAATCTATGCAAACCAGGCACCCCCATAATTACTTGGAACAAGAGGCATGGTGTGCCTTGACTTCCATTCTTTTTAACCATCAAGGCATTTTAAAAGATTCCATTAATTGCCATTTGCAGACGATTATTATCTATTCAGAATCCCCTGATGCAAATGAACCACCATATGCCTTGTCTGAGCTCTCAACCCACTCACTGACCCCAAGGGCTCCTGGCACTCTAGAGACAAGAAGAGAAAAGTGATTGACTGGCATGGGAGGAGCAGGAGTCTTTGGGGAAATTTAGAAGGCACTTCCAGTGTCAGTAGGTAAGGGAAAAACTGGTGTATGATCTTTCTGGGGTCAAGAGAAGAGAAATGAGAAAAAATGAGTAGAACCTGTTTATGTCTAGAGATGGCTCCAAAGTGAGCCCTTGGCAGACCAGAAGTCCCAATGCTCTGGGTGCCCTTCCCCAGCACAGGCTTCTCACTTGCTCAGTTGGTCACTGCTCCAAGTTGACTCATACTTTACTAAAACTCTGGGAGCTTGGAATTAAAAAGAAAAAGCCTGAGCCCACCCTAAACAAAATTTAGGCAAGATCTTTTTTAACAAGCTCTGTGAATCCTTCACAGTTTCCATTTCATGAAATCAACTACAGTCATGAAAAAAAAAATAATAAGTTGGAATTCTAGAAATAACCAATTTTAGTTTCAAATTGTGTTTTTGTTGAATAACATGATAAAATCCCACACTGGGCTGCTCCATTTTCCATAGGACATGAATCATTCCCTTCCCCAGCATATCTGTGACGTATGCTCTACCCACCTATTTGTTGCCTAGCAGCTAGAATTCTTATTACCAGTCATGTAGTGTTCCATGCCTGTGGATTCATGAACCCACCAGTAGTATCAGACTGTAGTTTCCATGAAAAAAGGAAGGACAGATACATTACTACCTAGTATCATAAGTGTGGAAATGAAAGGTCAGAAAAGCTAAGCCCATTGCCTGAGATAATAAGGCAAGTGAATACTCGGAGCCATATTGTCTAATTCCAGAACTCTAGCTTCTAATTTTTGTGCCCTCCTGCCTCTCCCTTGGACTCTGAAATAATGAGTTTATATACTACTTGTTTGTCCTTCACAGGACCTGGCCATATGCAAGATATTCAGACATTGAATTAGAAGTTATTACGTGAAGGAAAGAAGGAAGGAAGGAAGGAAGGAAGGATGGGATTGTGAAGTCTTTCTGTCCATGAATTTCATTGTAGACAAAAATATGAAAAATGCATCAATATCATATGTGAAGCATCATCTACCATTCTCTTTAACTGCCTGTACTCATGCTGCTCTGCAGAAAAGATGAGCTCACATGGCTTTTACGAGGATGTGGGTTTTCCTTCTCCAAAACAATATCTTTCCAGTCATGTCTCACATTGACTTGCAACAGATATTGCAGGATTTGGGGGACTCTGGATTTTCTTTATTACCTAGCAAAATTCCATCCATCTACCAAGATTTGTTTCCATGGAGGCTACCCTGACCAGTGGCCCTTATCAAACTTATTAAGGCCCTACCATGTCCCAGGCCCTTCACTATAGGAGACACATGTAAGCAGATAGTGCCAACAGCTTGGACTTCATGCACTATTAGAGGTATGCAGAAGCATCAGAGCAAGGAAGATGAAGCTGGAGACAAAACCTAAGGAAATGGCAGGGAAAGAAAGGAAGATGTATACTCGATGGCTATGCAGAGTGGCAGGTAAAGATATGGAAATGAAGTCCCAGGGACCACCTTATGTAGACACACAGAAATATGTGTGTTTTAAAAACTCTGAGTGGTGACTTTTAAAAATGGTTATAAAGCATGTTGTTTGACTTCCTTGTCTAAAGCCTTTCCTGGATCCCATACAAACGGTAAGCAATCTCAGCTCCTTAACTTGGCTAGCATCGATCTGATGGCCCTTCACAGCCAGACCTACCTTCTGCCCAGGTGTGGTGCTGCAACCACCCAGGATCTGCAGCATCAGCCACAACATCCTTCTGGTTGTGCCTGAAGGGAACCAGGCTTGTTTCCACCTTTTGACTTTCACACTTACCCCTCCATCCACCTGGAACTCTCTTTTCTTAGCCTCATTCCTCCATTTGGACGGACAGGCTTTCGTATTCAGGTCGCAGCCCAAATGTCACATGCCTCAAGGATTTAATATGACTCTTGCACCTAATCTTCCAACCCACTCCAGCCACGCTGCATTTCAGTATCTTTCACTTCCCCTCTTGCCCTCCTCAATGCTTGAATCTCTCTAGTACATGTATTTCTACCGACAGTCTCCTCCACACCTTTCAAATCATCCATTCATGATGCTTCAGCCTGCTAACTAATTTTCAAAGTGGAAAACGGTGCTAACACATATCTAGCATTCAGTATTTGTGGAATTAAGGGGGTGGAAGGATGGATGATAGATGGATGAGTAAATTGGGAGAATGAAAGGAGGCTGAAATGAAAGAATGTTAGCCTGCTATGGGAAACCATATAGCTGTGTGGCTAAAGAGACCTTTGGGGAGCTAATCACATAAAATGTCATGATTGCCTGGGCTTCATCCTATGGCTGATAAGGACACCAGAGAAACTGTCATTCTCACCAGTCAAAGGAACGTGTGATTATCTTTCTCTTTGATAGGCTTCTGACAGTTGCTTGGGTCTGAACTTTGTCTCCCCATTTGAATTGTCAGCTGTGTAACATTAGCCACATATTTTTTCGCAGAGAATTCAACATATCCTTTCAGCATCCATTATTTTACTGGATCCACATGGCAAGTTTCCTCTCTCACACTTCTGTAGCACTGAATTGAGATTAGAAAAGGTTCTGAATAGGTATCAATTGGCTGATTGATGTCTGAGGTGGTCTGTTTCATGAGTAAAAAGAAGAAAGTGTTGTGGTTTGAGTCTGAAATGGATCCCACAGGCCATTTTGGATGTTTTTCCAGCTGATGGTGCTCTTTCAAAAAGGGTGGAGCTACCTACTACTAAAGGCAGGCCTCTAGATGCTGTATCCAGAACCTGGTTCCTGGTTGTACTCCCTGTTTCTGGCTCTACCACCAGGTAAACAGCCTCCACCACACATTCTCTTTGCCACCATGAACTGAACTGTTCCAGACATACCCTCCCTACCATGATGGATTGAAACCCTCTGAAAACACTGAGCCAGAATGAATCTTTTCCTCTTGTAAATTGTTTCTTGGGGATACCATGCTTGCCTATCCACACCCAGGCCTTCTCGTACTCTGGTACACAAGCCCAATGGTCACAGCTGAGGCAACAGCTTGAGCATTGATGTCACAAACTCTGTCTTTGACCCCAAAATGCCATCAAGCACCACTGGTCAGACTGATAGAAAACACTCTCAATTTCTCCAGCTCCTGTAATTCTCAGACTAGGTGTCTAGTAGAAAAAACAGTGGAAGGCTGGTTATGTGTTCTGCTGTGTGCTGATAGTCTCTTTCTCTCCCCATTTGAACTTGGCACCACCTCAAAACCTAGTATGAACACTTGCAGTGTTGTTCCTTAATGTCTATATTCAGATGTCCTCTGGGCCTGGCTCATATTATTGTTACCTTAAACCAACTCTGCATTTGCATTGAATGCACAGCACCTATAAAGCAGCCACCCCCTGTTCAATGCCTCAACCAGTCTCTTAGGGTTAAACAGGACTGTTGTTTGATATTTGACCACAGCTTTGTGCCTTGATTGGGCCATATACAAGATGGAGCAATCTCTTTGTCTTGTCTCCCTCCACAAGGGAGTCCTAGGGACTAATTACTGTAGGCAAATCACTTTAATTATCATAATTATCAACAGTACTTTATGATCCCCAGTCAGAGAGATGATCATTAAGTTTTGCAACACCCCATATCCCCCCGGCCCAAGGCAGAAAGTTAATTCTGTGCATGCCTGTTGAGATTTCTCAAGCCCCAGCAAAGAGCCGTGGTGAGTGCATGCTGCATTTGAGGAGATGATATTGGAACGGCATGCCAAGCTCCACTGGGAGGCACAATGATCTTTCTGATGGTTCCCCAAGACCCAAGCGATACTGTCACCTTCTTGAAAATGTGTTATCTGACTTGGGTTACCTGGTTGCTGGCTTGTTTATCTTTTGTGCTGTTAGAACAAAAGAGAAAGAAGATAGTGCAGCATCTTAGGAGGGGGGAAGAGAAAGAAAGCAAAACAGCACATCATTCCAGCCCTGCCCCCTCTTTCCCCAGGTTTTTTTTTTTTCCCTATGTAGGAGTGAGTGTTCTAATTCTGCAATGCTGTCATTACCGTAATGGGTTTGGCAGGCCCATATTACAGCACCGAGGCTGTCAAGAATGGATGACATGCTGTCTGTTATGAGCTCCTACTGTTCTCAGCCAACCGAGGGCCAGGAAGACAAGAGGGAGAAGTGAGCGAAGGTGGGGGGAGGGAGACTCCAGCTAGCTTCACCAGCCTAAGAGATGATGGTTCTAACCCACTTGCTGGTAGAGAACGATACCAGATGCTGTCTCAGAAGAGTGGGCCATAGCATGGGGGGTGGGAAAAAATACCAACATGAAGTGTGTGAACTTTCGTGGTTAAGGATGTCCTCTCAGGGTGGCTGAGCTAGGTCTGCTGAGAGTGGTAGCAGGAGGAGGGAGGTGACTCCTTCCCCAGGTAGCAAACTGAAGGTGAGAATAGTTAACTGGGAAAAGAAACAATGATGAACTTGAACCTGGTCAGAGTACTTGGCTGTAACCACTTTCTCACTTCTCTGCCAGGCTTCAGCATCTAGAAGCAGTTAATCCTCCAAGGACTGAGTTATAGTTAACTCTTCTGGCTGAGGTCAGCCTTGTTCCAGGGGTGGGAGGGGGGTCACTTCTCAGAGTGCCTGAGTCCCTTTGCCTGACCTTTGACCTCATTAAAGGGAGATAGTGTAGGAAATTATGGTATTGCCTTCTCAGTGGAACCAAGAGAGAAAGGGCTTTCTTCCGTAAAATAACTGTGGAAGTAAATAATGGTGACCTAGCAGTTTTCAGAGCATTGCTTATTGTGCAGCCAAACACAGGATGGGCTCATGTTCTGAGAAGCAGTATTTTACATGTTGGTGGCCAGGAAGCAAGCAGGCTTTGTCCTCTGTGAGGACACCTGGGTGGGTCAGCCTATGGGGCTGCTAGTCTTGTCTAGATGACCCTCCTGTCCCCATGACAGTGTGGCCAGTGTTGAAGTTTTGACATAGGTCATTTCTTCGCAGCCTTTGCAGTGTCTGCTGCTGAGAGTGGCCTGGGTTGGTAGAAGGAAGCACAGAGCTTCCCTCTCTGGCATTCTGGTGAGAGGTTGGCTCTTATCTGCAGGTGCACTCGAAAACGATTTTGACAAGATTCTTCTTTTCAGCCCTGGATGACTGCCAGTGATAAGGTAGTGATAAGGCGTTTTACAGGTGGCAAAACTGATATCTGGGGCGTGAGAAGGGTTTGCAGAATTGTGAAGACGGTTGGACCAGGAACACTTAGTGACATATGGAACTAGTTTCTCAGCTTCCGTTCTGACAGCCATAGCTGCCTTGGAAGGTTCCAGACACTGCTAGGACCTTCTGATGGCTGATGAGTGGCCTCGTGCTCAATCTGTTGGAATACCATGATAGTGCCCCCCTTCATTTGCACACTGGGTATAACCCTTGTCTAGGGAAAAGAGCTGGAGTGCCTGTAGGGAGTGTCCTTAGGACTGGCACTTGGGTTGTTCATGAAGGACAATCCAAATCAAGAGAGTGAGATCTTTGGGCTGAGCTAGTGCCCAGGAGATACGCTTCTATGAACACTGAAGTAAAACAATGAAAACAGCCCTGTTTGTGGAGACCCATACAGTGACAGCACAGGCCCCAAGAAGCTAGGGCTCTATTAATTGGTGAAACAACATAAAACTGGCATGCAGAGCCTACACGATGAGAACATGTGTGTGTATACGTGTCTCTGCGTGTACTAAAGTAGGTCAAGAAAAATCACATACACTGAGACTCATGGGTTGAGTGGAGAACTGTTTAGGAGGTGAAAGCCCAGGTATTAGTGACTCCCAGAGAGGCGGCAGGAGCCTCATGATGCAGCATGGGTATGAAAAAAGAAGGAAGTGAGCATCAGAGACAGATGTGCAAGCTACACTCAAAACCAGACCTGCCTGCTTAGCTTCTGAGATCTTTCTCTGCAATCCCTCACTGGCTGCCCAACCCCAAACTCATACTGCTGCCTATGAGCGGAAATACACCGAAGCCTCTATGGGAGGCAGAACTCAGCACAATGCAGTCATTTTCCTCTGTCTACACCTAGCTAACAAAGAAGTGGCAAGAGGCAGGACGAATGACAGAAGTGACATTTACCGAGAATATGGCACTGCCACTGTCTGCCCACTGACCAGAATGACCTGCCTTCTGATGCCTTTCTTGGAGAAACTGAGTTATGCTTCATTTTGCCCCAGGGTATGTGGGTGAGTGGGTTAGACAGGGGAGATGTTAGCATTTTATTCATTGTGAGCTGGATCCTTTTTAAAGCTCAAATGGCATGCATAATCTTCCCTTAATTAGAGCTTCTGAAATATCACTGGGCATCTGTATAACCCCACCTCTCTGTGCCCTCTGTGAACAAGGAATGATGGGAGAACTTTGCCGCAGGTAGCGATGGGGGTGGGGAGCTGGAGAAAAAAAAAAGAGAGACTTGTGAACAGAGGAGGACAGCTCAGGGGGCAGAAGGCAGGGGAGCTTGCTTGGCAGCTGGAAACCAAGTACAGTCTTTAATCAGACAGCCAGTGGCTGTCAGATGAGTGAGGGAGCAGGAGCTGGAGTTTGCTCTGTGCCTGGAGCCTATAGTGTGCAGGTGCCTTGCCAGCAGTCCCTCCCCACCTTTTCTGCAACAAGGAGTTGTTACATTGCTTCACAAGACAGGAAAACAAGGCTCCAAAGCACGTAAACGTTCCCATAATCATAAAGTAGTTATAACAAAAAAACAGGCTAGTCTTGTGCTGACCACATCCACTTTTGCTAACCTCTTGTATGATCTCACCTTTCTTTAGTCTCACAAGAAGTGTGAGTCCTATGCCATTCACACAGGCTTGTGTAATCTCATTTCTAGAATCCCCAAAGAAAGGTGTCATTGGACTTCTGTAAGGCCTCCTACCACCTACACCCTCTCTTCATCCCACCACCAGGAGCCTGTTCCCATTTAGTGCTGAGCAAACAAACAAGCATTGATGGGAAGTGAGGGGAGCTTGACCAAGCCTTTATCAGAGATGTGGACCTTTGATTAATGGATTGAAGGTGACACCAGAGCTGCAAAGCTGGTAATAGATTCGCCATGTAGATGCTAACATTGGACCACATTCTAGAAATTATTTAGTCTGTATCCCTCATCCGGCTCAGGGAGAAGAGGTGTTTAAGATTACACAGATGTTTAGGAACAGAGCTAGGATTGGCTCCCAAACTCTTTGAGCCCCATATCTTCTATGTCAGACAGTGACAGAAATGTATTTGGAACTGGGACAGTTCTCCAGGCATAGTCCTTCTCCGCTCACCCTGTCACAACCTCACACTGGAATCCCAGAGTCCTTAGCATGAGTGGCCTCTCAGAGTCTATCTCAGAGCTATAATAACACACAAGAGAAATTCAGGGCCAAATTTTCTTAGAAAGGCTAGTTGCCCAGCATAACCCCAAACTCCCTGGAGTCTTGTTCCAGATCTTCTTTAGTCTTGAGCTACAAAGAGCCCATTGGGAAGGTTGAAACAAGAGAGTTATGACCTGAGTCCATATTCTCTGGACTTTCATTGAAGATCTCCACAAACAGTTGAGAAAGGTATAGTGCAGAAGTTATACACAGTCCTACTGCCCACATCCCATTGGCTGCAAGGGAGGCTGGAAAATATAATGCTTACTCTGGGCAGTCATATTTGCTAGTAATACCTAGACTGTCTTGTGTTAGGAACTAAAGAATGGAAAATGGATATTAATGATCAACTATTTCCTTCTCTCTTTTCCTTCCTTTTTTACTCCCTTCCTCCACCCTTTTCTTTCTTCTTCCCATTTTCAGTCTCTCCTTTTCTTTTTTATCAACATGGGACTTCCTGTTTTGCCCTTTTGAAATTACTGAGCACAGTCATTCTTCCTGTCTCTTCCTCTTCTAGAGACATGCTCCATTGCACACCTAGCTTGGTGGACATTATTTCTACTTAATAACACACATTAGCTTTATAAACCAACCCATTTGGTTGTACAGGGGCCCATTTCCAGTGGCCCCTCTACAGAGCACTCATCAGGAAGTCTGCTTATGGAAAGACAAATAAGTCAAGATGAACAGGAGCCCCACACTGTGTTCAGTTATAGGAAATTCAGAACTTGTTATCAGAAAATGGGATTGAAAGCAGGAAGCATCTTGCTGGAGAGGCTTCTCCCAAGAGCTTTTATAAGAATGAAGATAAAACTAGAGCAGCCTAGTAAGTGATCTTAGCCCCCAGAGGCTGAATGGAGCCTACTGGTCTACCTCATAAGATCTGGGGATATAAGAAAGCTACATAGTAATTACATTTCTACAAGATGAGTTAAGATTAACAGTAACTGTGTCCCAAAGCAATAGCAGTGCAACCATATGGGCCACTCTCAGTCGTCTTTCTGAATTCTCATTTACTAATCTCAACACCTCAGGGTATATGCATTCAACTTTCACCTGCAAACTATGCACTGAAAGATAGAGGAGGAGTGAGCAGACCTGGAGTTGTCTTGCTCTTCCTCAGCAAAGAAAGGACATGGACACTATACTTTCTGTGACTATATACTGTGACTACCAGGAGATGATTTACCCTGTGCCACAGGCTCCAACGGATACTAAACTCTCCTGAGAAGCCACCTCCTCAAGGTCTTCTCTGGAGAATTGCAGAGGTGGGGGGATCTAGTAACAGTATTTGCTTAGGAAGAATACAAGAGCCAGGCAGCTAGTTAATACCCCTTTTCTAGTCCTTTCATGATCCTGTAGTCCTCTAAGTCTTGTTTCTGAACAGTTTTTCCATTTTTCTCAGACCGGTAAAGTAGGTACTCAAATCCCAGAAGGTTCTTCAGAAGAAAAAGTGAGTTGGAAGAAGTGGGCCACCTTAATGTTCATCCTGTGGCTCCCCATGGCCCATCATGGCAGAATTCTCAAAGTAACACCTTCAGCTTGCCACTTGTATTGGTGTTTAACAGCATCCTTTCTAGTGGGCAGAAAAACAAAGCCTTCCCCAACTGTTGCAGGCCAAAATTACCACCTCGCTTCTGTTAATAAGAATTCCTAATGTATATGTGGGACTTTCTCCCTTACAAGACATTTTCAAGTTCAGTGTTTCATTTAAACCCCAACAAGCACTATAATTCCCATTGTATTAAGAAAGAAACTGAGACTCAATGAGAGATTGAAATGGCTTATCTCGAGGCCTATACCTGGTATATATAGCTAAGACAGGAATTGTGGTGGTCTGATTTAAACACTACATCTAACATGTCACAATTGCCACCCAGCTGTCAGCAAGTCCCATCAAAGCTCTACCACCCGCTATCATCTACAATGGTACTTCTCTGTAGTCTTAAGTTTATATCTAGTCTCCCCAAATACAGTGCAGGCTTGAGAAAGAATAAGAGCAGATGTAGGAGTTTCTTGGGATCTCTCTGTCACGGATCCCAAGATGAAACATGAATAACATTTTCCAAATAACTAGAGTTATTCATTGCTGTTCTCCAGATATGCAAACATCAGTAGACATAAGTCCTAACCTGAAGTGCCTAAAGCAAGGACAGTACAAGGAGACTGAGCAAAGAAGGCTTGGTCCTCTGGGAGAGTTCTCACCTCTACTCTACCTGTCATAGCTCTGCTTGAAGCCTGTGTGAGGAGCTACATGTCTCACTTGCAGGAGGAGGAACCAGTTTGTTGTTCTAATCTATTCTCTCAGACTTCGATTTTAGAGTCTGAAAGAAGCATTGAAAACCTCAAAATTGCCATAACTGTCTTAAATCCTGGATAAATATTTGTGGTTGAACAAATGAGGGACAAGAACAGAAGGCCAATGGGTTTAAGGACAGAACTGTGATTGAACAGGAAATCTCAGGGGTCCTTTTGTCTATGGCATTAGGGTAGGGTTGGTGGGTAGGGGCTTAATGATAACATAGCAAGCCCAGGTGCTTAGACTTAGTTATCTAGTATATTTTCAGCTGCTTCTCCATCATGGCTCTTCTCTGAAAAGTCCCCCTCCCGATCTCATTTATATAAATAAGCTTTCTGTCACTGTAACAAAATACATGAGATGTACAACTTAAAGAAAACAGTTGAAGAGACTGTACTGTCCTTTCTCTCTTTGAGTCCTTGATGAGGCAACACACCATGGCAGAAGAGCACAACCCAGACTCTCAGCTCACCTCACAAATGCCAGGAAACTGAGAGAAAAGAAAAAGCCAGCATTTCAATGCCCCTTCAAGATCCCACACCCAATGACCTAATTTCTTCTATTGGGCCCTATCTCTTCAAAGTTCTATTCCTTCCCCATAGTACAAACCTGGGGACCAAATTTAGAACACAGACCTTTGAGGAACTAAGGCTCAAACCCAGATCTAAACTGTAGCATGTATTGAAGATATTTTTTTCTATCCCAAAGAAAATTAAATCTGTAGTTCTTACCTTGAAAGACTAATGATAAGTGCATAGATTTTTGGAAAAGTAAATTTCTTTGTCTGAAGAGAAGGAAACAAAATGTTAGTACTTTCATCCAGGCTCCTTTAGGCCATAGAAGTATGCCCTATAGCAATATATTTGTGGACAAGCTGTCCCTCTAGAAAACTCTGTTTAGAAAGCAGACCATGTTCTTGACCAGCACCACAAATATGGTCTAACAATGTTCTCCAAAGGCTTTTCACTGACCACAAAGGGAAAAAAAATGCAGTCTACCTCCAGGATATACCCATTTCTCTGCAATCTATACATATGTACTCTAATTCTAAAGACACATATTTTTTAAAGTACCATCAACGAAAGAGGAATGATAGGATTAAAAGATACAATGGCTTCTCTCTGTACCCCTAGAAAGTCAAATGAATCCCCTGAGGTACATTTAACCCACTTGGGAGGCCACAAGACAGCAGCTGATAAACTCAAAGGAAATAAAATTTTACAAAACAGGCACTTTAAATAGTTTTCTTGGTATTTCTCTTCTCCAAATCATTGCTCAAACACCTAAATCCAACAGGACCATTTTTTTATGAGTTAAAAAAAAAAAAATGACGTGCCTCCCTTCATATCTTCCAAAGTGTGTGTGTGTGTGTGTGTGTGTGTGTGTGTGTATGTGTTTCTGCTGCAGAAGCAGTTTGAGAGAGAAGTTGTCACCTAGCCCCACAGTTATGTAAATCAGGTAGTTATTTTTGACACTGGTAAATAATAGTTCTGTGCACCAACACTGTTGACCTACCTTATCGTGTAAGGTCTCAAGTCAGAACTTAGATGTTGGTAAGTGATTAGTATTTTGGGGATATGGCAAGTAATTTTTTCAGTGTTCTCCATCTATCTTGAAAAGGTGATTAGCTTCTTTGATCAAGGCAAATCAAGATGTGCGATGAGATGATCAGCTGGTAAATGTACCCCATCCATACCCAGAGTTGTCCCACATTCAGGTTGGAATTAACGACGTCTGCTTTTATCAGAAATTCATCTGACTTCTATTTAGATGGTCTGGAAGTCACTACCTCTATGAAAGGATTACGACAAATTATTCCATGGGGAGCAAAAATAGAATAAAAATATGTGCATGTGACAGTAGCAATACAAAAAAATACAGTACTATTATAAAAATTCCTAAAGGACTAAGACAGTGTTTCCAGCCCACTCTAAAAATAGCTAATTGAGAAAGATTCCTTTATGCTAATGTTCTTAATTGCTGGGGCAGTTGTACAGAAAGCCAGTTAGTTTCTGGCTAGTGCTTTGAGAGTCTTAATAGCCAAAGCCAGGGGCTCCCTTAAATAACGTCACAGCAGGAGAGCCTTTGCCTTCCTGTGTGGCTGTACTAGAAGTCTTTCTGGCTAATTAGTGAATCAGTCATTATGCAAATGAGCAACTCCTGATTGGCAACAGCTTGTATCTTTTCTCCACCACCCTTGCAAATGAGGCCAACTGAGTGGTTGTTTGCCGTCTTAATGAAGAACAAGAAAATGATAAAAATTCTACAGATAGACTCCTTTGGAGATCACATGGTAACATCTCATTTTGCAGATGAGGAAACAGCCCACCCAGACTCAGCTAGTGATAAAACTGAGCTTAATTTCGGGGTTTTTGCTTATTAACTTGGAAGAGGTTCTTTTGTTATTCCTGCTTTTAATTTTTACCTCAGTTTGTAAATTTGGTATTGTGTACACAGAAGGTGGAGCAGGGTCTAGCAATGGGGAAACAGGATTTAAAATGGCACCATGTCAAGAACTCTGTTTTGAACTTCGGAATTTCTCTTTTTGTTTGACCTTGAGCTTTTTCTCACAGGAAAACAAACAAACAAAAATATCCCTGTGTCTTTGACTACTGAGAAAAGTGATAGACATGACATTCATAAGCCCTCGACCACCTTTTCCTCCTGCTTAGGAAGTGCCCAGGGCTTCTGTTTTTCCCTAGAGATCTAAGCTGAGGCCAGTGTTTTAAGTCAGAAAATTCATACTATGAAACCTCTATACTTCTGAACAGTTGTGGCTGGATCCTTTCTTTCTTCTTTTCTTTTTTTCCCAAACTCCTTTGTAATCATCTCAAAGCCAAGTGCTCATTTGCAGCAGAACTTTAAACATTGTGCCTTTATGTAGCACAGCTTTTAATTTTCCTCCCTAACAGAAGTGATTGTTTATGTTGTAAATGCCACATTAGTCTCCATGAAATGGAGATGGAATTGATTTTCATTTCAGAGATTTCACAGCTTTGCCCCAGAACTTTATGCTTGATTGCCAATGCTCTGAAATGCATGGGCTTCCGAGAGGCTTAGAAATGATGTGTGTAACACGGCATAGCAAAATGTGAGAACTGGAGCCACATTTGTCACAAGGCAGACCCCTACGTCTCATTGGATGTATCTGGCCAGGAAGTCAAGGAATCCCATGTCCTGCGTGCAGATGAGGATGCTGTCCAGAAACAGAGTTCAGTCCATCCAACATGAACTCAATTCATAGAACCATCAGTTTCCCTGCCCAAGGGTCTGGAGGATTATCCACAGAGCCCCTCTTTCCTGAAAACCTACTCAGAGCTTCTTCTCATCTTGGGAGCAAAACGAGGTGACGTACATCCCTTAGGAAGCTTGTGATCTAGCTGGGGAGAGAAAACACAGGATGCCACCAGAGAATTTGGCAGAGACACGGGGATGTGCTCCAAGTTGAATTTGGAATGTATGCTGCTCAGAGCCGAGGAAGGAGATGGCTGAGTTGGCACATTTCGAGTGTGTGCGGTGGGGGAGGAGTGGTGCAGATGTCTGACTGACCCAAAGGAAAGGTTTTAGTGCTGCCTTACCTCCCCCTCTGCCTTTGGATCCGCAGCCCCACCTCCTTGGGGAGCCTGTTGCATTCAGCTGCTGAAGCCAACATGAGCAGATGGCGACACTCTTTTCCAGGGATGTGCGATAATGCCACTGGCATTCCATGGGCTTGGACCATAATACATCTGTCCCGGTCTTAGTCAGCTGTTGGCCTAATCATCTAAAGACCAGGTCTTCCAGAGCATCCGCCATACTTGAGCATGCCCTGTCCTTGAACCCTCAGAAGTCTCTGCAGCTTCAAGAACCTCCCCCCCACATAGCTCAGAGTTTCTGAATGCAATTGGCATTCCATACAGTACAATACAGACATTCATTATCTGTCTATGTATCATTTGTCACATCTGACAGACCACTTTAAAGGGTTTATGTTTAAATAAGGGGTGGGCAGAGCAACATCACCGCTGCTCACAGTTTCCATGGCAGGGTTGGGGGCGGATCAGTCTGCTGGAAGACATCAGGGGAATCTCATTTTGAATGATTATCATCATTGTTAATTTGAACATTTCTACTTAATTATGTCTAGCTCCATTGAGTTATAAATATGTATATATTAATGTTAACAATATGAGCTTTATTGGCCAAATACATAATCGGTGATTAAAACAGAAATCTCCTGATGTGTCTGAAACTGCCACCCTAAATGAGTGATATGGTATAAAAGAGTCCCAGTTTTATTGCCAGTCAGTTAATGACACCTTTCCTTCAGCTGGGAACAACTGGATGTGAGTGAATATTTTTACAAAAGGCTACAAAATTGGAGGTTAGTACTGACTCTCTCTCTCTCTCCCTCTCTCCCTACCTTCTTCCTTCCATTTATTCCCCTTCCTCCCTCTTCCTCCTCTCTCTGTCTGAATGGCAGATGGCAAACACACACACAGGGTTAGGAAAAAGATGCAATTTTCATGGCACAGGAAAGAGCTACATGAAGACAGCAGGAAGACACGTTTTGACAAGGGTAGCTGGAATTAGATCTTGCCAGAAGTTCTCAGCAGGCATAAGGGGAGGAGAGGGTGGTGGCACAGGCATGCAGGAAGATGAGACTGTCAGCATGCACTCCTTTTGTATTGCTGGTCCTCCTCTGTGTTTATTAATTCACTCGCCCATCCATCCACCCATCCATCCATCCCACCCATCCAGCCAGCCAGCCAAACATCCATCCATTCATTCATTCATTCATTCGTATTGGGACCTTTTCCCTGTAGAAGAAGCAGGAGAAGGAGGTAACTCAATCAGGCCCAGTGCTCATTTTGCATCAGAGAGCAGTATTGATTTTCCACCCATGACTACTGAAATTAGAATTTCTTCATGACATGGGGGCTCCTTTCTTGTCCTGTTCCTTATCTTTTTAAATATGATTACCTGCACTTCAGGGCTTCATGGCTAAAATTGTAATGAACTTCCCCACCCATTCTGGTGGAAGGGATCAAGGGAAGCTGCCTGCAGGCTTGTGTTTGTAGCGGGAGGAGGGCAGGCATAGACCTTGGACTGGAATAAATTCTCCTCTGGTTACTTAATGCCCTATCTGTGGGCCACAGACTTATTGACTTCCTGCTAATTTTCTTGCCAGGGTAACTCTTCCAATCAAGATTTAAAACAAACTAGGTTACTAAAGTGCTGGAGATTAAAGCCTAATGCTTTTTTTTAATATTTGATTAAGATACCCTTATCTCAATTCTTTGGGCCCAATTTAAACTTCCACCGTTTCCTTAAAGGGCCAGGTCTGTTTGTTTGCAGCACATGCCCACCCTGCACATCTGCCTCTCCTGCTGTGTGTTTGCTCACCAGGAACAAGAAATAGATTATTCCCACTGCATCAACTCTCAGACAGCTGCTCCGTGCAATTTTCTTCACTGTCTTACCATGTAAAAAGAGACCACTCATTTCCAAAGTGGTGATTTGGACTGACCTATATTTTAGGAAACTGCTAGATTCACCATCAGTGCCTCGCCTTCCATTGTATAGCCCCAGAGCCTTAATAGAGAGTTACACTTAGAGAGAGGACTGAGAAGCAGATAGCTCAGGAAGAGCCCAGCATGGCTGCCTGATGAGGATTCCCATTTCAGGCTCCCTGGCGACTTTAAAGGTGAGCTTTTATCTTGTCTCCCCACTCTTTGCTCCTCAGGTGAGCTGATTTCCTTCTGGCCACTATCTGAAGAAAGTTTTGTCCAACATCTAGGCCACAAGCCAGGCAAATACCAAGTATTTGGCTGTTTCCGTTGTGGTAAGAAAAGTCTCCAAGCTAACACACAGCTCAGCTGCACGATGTGAGCGGAAGACAGACAGAGGGGTGCACAGAGCACGGAAGCAAGTTCTATGGAATTCTGGTTTCTGCACCAAACATCTTTATTTTCCATCAAGTTTTCTTTTAATCTTGCTTTCTATTAAAAGTCTTCTCAAAGCTAATGCAATAAATTTAGATCTGTAGCCAGATGCAGAGCAAAACTTTTGGCAGGGAAGACTCCATCAAAAGACATTGCAAATGAAATATGCATTCCCTTGGGGATTATGCTACAGTTTAATTTAATTTGAAATATCAAATTAAATTAATTCAAATGGTTATGCAGTTTCCAGGGAAAGCAGACTTCATTTATGATGTTCTGCCACCAAACTGTTTAGCAGCCATCATGTATCTTAGATTGTTAACTAAGTGATAAATAGTGATAGGGCAGTGTCTTCCCCTCATTTCCCAGGCCCTGTCTTGCATAGAATGCACACAAGCCCTCCTAACACTACATATCCTTTCATTGGGCAGCATAAATATCTAATCTACTAAGACGATGTGTGATGAGATGAGTATTATCCATGGGCCTTTCTATCCACTCTTTCCAAGCAAATAATAAAACACAAACAGTCTCATGAGGACCTGGATGTGGTGACTCTTATTTTGTAAATGGGAGACAGGCGACAGGTACATAACCTGGACAGGTACATTTACCCAACAGGCTCCAGATACATAACATCTCCTGGACAAGAGTCAGGAGCCCTGACTTAGGGCCCAGGTCCTCAATCCTCTGTTTCATCCAGTGCTACTCTTGGGTTTGCAGCCAGTCTTAAAAATTCTTGGTCTCTACTTTTCAAAAATTTAGAAAATTGAGTTGTTATTGAATCAATGAATCAATCTGGGAAGTTGAGAAAGACTCCCCCAACTATCTTTCATGTAATGTTTTATATCATCATGTTTTTTTGTTTGTTGGTTGGTTAGTTTGTGCTTATTTTTTCCTAGGCAATCCAGAAAAAAGAGCCATCTTCATTTCAGTAGTGCAGGATGGATGGTCACATCTCGTAACCAAAGGCTGCCCTGTCAGGTGCTGGAAAGAGCAGCTGCTTGTGAGGTGTAGTGAAAGTCACAGATGCCTCTGAGAACTATGATCCAGGTTCTTCTGATTTGAGAGGCATCCTCAGGCATGAAAAAACAAACAAGAGCTTGTTGGAACTTTATATTTTAGGGAATTCACTCACCTGTTTTGTCTTTTCTTTTTTATATATGTATTTAATTTTGGAAAGGGAGAATATCATATGATTACAACTTGTCTCCCTTCCTGCAAACCCTCCCTATATTCCTTCTTGTTCTCTCTCTCATTCATTGTCTCTTTTTATATTAATTGTTATTACATGTGTGAGTATATATGTATATATAACTCTACATATATGTATATTTCTAAATATAACCAGCTTAGTCTGTATAATGTTGCTTGTATGTGTGTTTTCAGGGCTGACAATTTGGCACTGGATAACCAGTTGGTGTGTTCTTACCTGGAGAAGATTAATTCTCTTACACACAGAATTCTTTAGCTACTTGTATTTCCTTTTATAGGATTGAGACCTCATGGGCTTTCCCCCTCCACATTGTCATCCTTTTTCAACCCCATGTTTACGTAGTCATTTTGTGTTATGGGTGTAGCTTAACACATTACTAGGAGACACAATCTCACAGCAAACTCCCTGATTCTCTGGCACTTACACTCTTTCTGCCCCTACTTCTTCAATGTTCCCAAATGTTCCCTTTGGTGCCAGAGTGTTCAGTGTATCCACTTCACAACTCTGTATTTTGATTGGTTGTGGTTTTCTGTAGTGGTTCCATCTGTTTCAAAGAGAAACTTTTTCAGCAAAGGGTGACTACCTCACTTGTATGTAAAGATAGAGCGAGTGCAAGCAAGAGTTCAGTGAAAGCTACTAGACTTGACTACTCTGAGCAGAAAAAAAAACAAAAAACAAACAAACAGTTTATTGGGGAATTAAAACTGCCAGAGTTGTCTCTGAATTGAAGGGCAGGAAAAAGCAAAAACAGGAAAAGGTGAGGTAGTGAGGAGCTGCTTGTGAGCTGAAGCATCCTGAAGACTTTGATCTGTTACACTGTAACAGTTACAGGCTTATTTGATTCAATCAGGAACTAGATGCCCTTGCCAGAGGAAGCTGGCAGTAGGGGGCAGATAAGGGAAATAATGGTTTTTCCTGATGAAGAAAAACCTGCTTTTCAAGATTTCTGGCGAATGTTGAGTATAGGTAGTAATCCTTCTGTTTACCTGAGCTGAGCCGGACTGTCATTTAGGGCATTGTCAGTGGCACAGCCATTTTTGGGTCCTGCTTTGATAAACAAGTTTATCAAATGTGTGCTGTTCCTTGAGTCCATGATGACTTGAAGAAGGCATGGATTCCATCTCCCTCAAATCCTCAAGGAAACATACAAGACCAGTTGTTCCTTCTATTCTCTTTCTTTGGGATTGTTTTTCTATAGTACAGTTAGAAAAATCCATAGATTTGGATTTTTTTTTAATCATAAGAAATGGAATTTACATTCTTTCCCATGAAAATCTTTGGGAGGAGAAGTGATTAGTGGTTAGAATGCCAGCAATAGGCTAGATGCCATTCTGATGCTCAAAGACCAGTGAAGTACCTCTAATCCTGTGCCAGCTTTCAGGTACAACACCCAGTGATCTTATTCTGTTGAAATAATAATGTTATTATACAATCAA
Source organism: Psammomys obesus (assembly GCF_907164565.1). Taxonomy (NCBI): domain Eukaryota; kingdom Metazoa; phylum Chordata; class Mammalia; order Rodentia; family Muridae; genus Psammomys; species Psammomys obesus. The sequence continues at coordinate 1,131,720 of NW_026586173.1, read as the reverse complement.
TATTATTAACACAGTAGTGATAATGTTAATTGCACAACTATATAATTAACTCATCAGCTACTTAACATCTAGAATTCCCTTGAACTCAAATAGGTCTAACCCCGACATTCTAAAACTCTCTTTCTCTTCTCTGGGGAGAAGGAATATACAAAATTCCAAAAGGACAAGGCTCCTAAAGGCAATTTCAAAACCCAAAGCCCAGTGATTCTACTTGGCTTGGAGAGAGTAATAAAAAGCTGCAGCATTCTGAGAACCTTCCAGAGCTTGGGGGGAGGAGGGATCTTTTCAATGCAATGTCTTCCTCCGCTTTCATAAGTGATAGAGATTGCTGCTGTACATATTTTACAAAGAAGAAACTAAGGCATAGGAGATGGAATAACCAAGCCATGGTCACAATCAAAAGAGTTGGAATTTGAAGCTGTCTTTCTACCCTACAGACCATGCTCTTACTGTAACGTTCGGTATTGTGGGTGACATAAGTGCAGATTAAGAACCACAGCCTGTTGTGTTTTGTTTTGTTTCATTCATCCTCTTCTGTTTTATCTTTTCATACTTTTCCTCTTAGCTTTCTTCCTCCCATAAGTTCCAGATAACCACTAGAATCTTCTGTTTTTTAACTCAGAAGAAATCTGAGATTAGAATGCAGTGTGGATTGCATAATTACATTCACAGCTTTTGAGCCAGTGGTCACTCTTGCCCCCTAAGATTACCTCCACAGTTATTGTGACTCTCTCAACAAACAGCTAGATGTAGAGACAATTGTCTCTCTGTGACAGGTGCCAAAAGAATTAAGTTTATTTGGCTGGCAGAAGAGAAACTGCAGCAGTGTTTTTAAAACAGCTTTCAAGTTCATAACAGAGCTATCGAAACCTTCCCAGCTGTTCTCCATTGCCAGCAAGAATGGAACAGAAGGAAAACTGATTCGTTCAAAGTAATAGACATCCTGATTATGCATAGGAACTTTCTGGCTGCTGGGAGTTTTGAGAGGAGAGATGGCCGCTGAAGCAGGTTGTTCTTGAAGACCTTCCAGAATGAGATAGTTGGCTTTCTGGGGTATTGGACCTTGGGGGAGTAGACTGAACAAGCTGAAAGAGAGATCACCTCATACTAGTCAAAGGGTTCTACAGGATACATTCAGTCCACATGTGTAGAGTTTGTGTAAGCCCTGGGGTCTCACAGCTCAGGAGTTTAAAATTGCGCCCTCCCCAGAAACTCCCACAGACCATGGACTCGTTGAAAAAGCAAGAGGTTTATTAACCATTGCGCAATGGGGTCACCTCTGCTGGTCAGCAAAGAGTGGCACCGGGAGACAAAGGCCTTTAGGTTTTTAAAAGAAAAAATTGCGGGAAATTTGAAGTTGCAGTTTTGGCAATTTAGGATTGGATGAGGAAGTTATAAAGTAAGGTAATTGGTTAGTCTTAGGTGCTCAAGCTTGGCCAGTCCTGTCAAGTGTGGATGCAGCTGCAATTGAAGGTGGGGTGGTTAGCTCATCCTTGAAGATTAGGGGCTGTGGACTTTTGGCTGGAGGTCAGGAGCTACTCAGAAGAAGTAGCTTCTGAGTTGCTTCTGGGTTGGTTGCTAAGAAACACTATCTCAAAGACAAGGGTCTGGTCCTTCTTTTTGCTGATTGAAGGTCATTGCTTGCTCGCTTTTTTCTATCTGTCCTCACAGATAGGGTCACATTTTTCCATTCTCTGGAAAGTTACTAAGAGGCTTTAGCTTAACCTGAACCTAAAACTCAAAACTATAGGCTTTAGAAGACATACAGGTTACATAGTCTAACCCTTTCATTTGGACATAAAAAAAAAAAAAAAAAACTAAACAGTGTTATCAATTCTCCAGTTAATTCCACAGAATAGCTATAACATAGAAAATATTTAGTCTAAATAATCCTGATTGATTTCCCTGTTGAAATCACACATGTACACATCCATATGGAGAAACTAGACAAGACCATATTAAGATAACTAACTTAATTGGATTTATAAAAATCTATAAATGTGCTTATCTCCTGAGAGATAGGTTCCCTGCAAATCCAAGCCCTCTCTAGAATGGCAACACTGTATTTTATTAGCACACTCAGATAGGGAGGAGTGTGAGCATGGATGGACCTGGTTCAGGTGCCTGTGCTGCCATTTTTCAGCTTGCTCAATGTGTGGGATGTCTGCACACTATATCTTTGTCTGCAAAAGCAGAAACATTGTACCTACTTCAAATATGGATTTGGAGGCACTCAAATTAGACAGTATTTGTAAATATCATACAAAAAATCTTGGTGCTTCCCCAGTTTAAAAAAAAAAAAAAAAGAACGTTTCTGAGCTGGAGAGATGGCTCAGAGGGCTCAGAGGTTAAGAACATTTGCTGTTCTTCCAAAGGCCCTGAGTTCAATTCCCAGCAACCACATGGTGGCTCATAACCATCTATAGTAAGATATGGTGTATAAATAATAAAAAATCTTTAAAAAGTGTTTCACGGGATGTTTTCCTGCAGATAGAGCCTTATTTCCAAAGAAAATGACAGAGTTCTTTAGCTATGGTCCCTTGAAACTTCCCTGCAAGCACTAGGTTCCTCCAGTACAAGTCTGTCCTTACACCAGTGGTCCCTAACTGACAAACATTTTCCAGAAATGGGATTCTGGCCCTTGAGTTTGATACTGAGGAAGCGGTCCCATAAAAGAATGCCCGCACTAAGAAATAAAGGCCACAGTTCTAGCCCCCAGGTTGCTGGAGCGGCTTTCGTCAGATCACTTCACTGTCCATGCCTCAGTAGTAATAATCATTTCTTCTGTACTTACTGTGTGCCAGGAATTTATCTATTCCATTCATTTTTTATCAATAAACATGATATGCCCCAAAGTAGGGACTACAAATGCATTCTTCAGACGAGGAACTAAGTACCTGAGGTTCATAAAGTGGGGAGCCTTCATCAGGGGCCACTGATAGCTGCAGGAAAGCAAGTAAGTGGACACTGGAACCTGGCATCTGTGACATCAGAATGTGTGCTGATTCCCCTATCTGGCCTGACTTGGTTTCTTCAAGTAGAAAATGTGGTTAATCTGTGATCTCCAGGGTCCTCTCTGGTCCAGATAGATGAGTGCGATTCTGAATGCATCACAGCTCCATCAACTAGATGGAACACACTGACAATGTATGTATATATATGAACACAAGTCAATGTCCACATATACCCCACTTAATAATATCTTTTGTCCCTTTACAGACTGGTGTTGGGGCAGGCAATACATTTTTCTTCTTGGGAAAATACCTGTTGACTTTTAACGCAGGGGGTAAGGTCTTTCCCATGAGCTGCGGTAGGGAGCCAAACGGAGGGCTTTGATAAGCAAGTCAGTTGAAGAGTGATCTCAGTTCCTCTGGATCTGCTCTTGGGATATAATCACAAGCCATCTGTCAACCTCCTCTCCCTTTGCATGATCTTCCTGGCTCTCGGCAGCTGAGGGCCCCAGGAGAAAAGCCACACCGATGAGGAGATGAGCTTTCCTTACTGGCACGGAGGAACGGGACAAGCTGAGCAACGGTAATAAGTGCAGTTTAGAAAAGGTGCAGGAGGACAGGAGCCAAACATAAACACCGACAAATGTTCTAGAGATTAGCAGATAAATTGTATCAGGGGAGAGTAAGAGAACTAAATGCATGTAGCTGAGAAAGGATCCGGCTCTGAGGAAACACAATCAGAGTCTATAAATACCTCCATGAAAACTGGATAAATGAAGGAAGAGAATTAATCTTTGCTCCAAAGCCTCAGGACATGGTGCTGTCACCCTCAGCTTGGAACAGAAGATGGAAGGCACAATAGAAGGAGTTCCAAGCTAGGAGCTGCCCAGGGGACCAGGACAAGCACTGGGGAACATGGTAGCAGCCACCCCACTGCAGCCTGGAGACCAGAAGAGAGAGAAATCAAATATAAACAGGAACAGCAGCCAAGGAGGCCTGGGAAGGCTAGACAGAGGCCAAATAAGATCTAAAGGGTTCTTCCACCTAGAAGTCAATGACCTGAGGAGTAATTACTTGCTCTTGCAAATTGCTTGGTAAATACGCTGAGTAAATCAAAGAGGCCAGTTTCAGCAACTTGCTAGGTAGGGACCAGTAGACTGAAGGTTACAGATTCCGACTAGATCTTGTGCGAGGCTTCCTTTGTCCATGAGACTTCATCAGCCCAGTTTAATTCCCAGTTACTAACACAGAAGTTTCACGTTTTGTTAGACTGTAGGCTGAGTCTGCCTAGGCTCCTAGCTCCCTTCCTCAGCCCTCTCTTCTGCCTCCTCAGTCTGTCTGCTTCTTATCCTTCCTGCCCCACCCTCCCCTCCAACAATATTAATGGCTGATGCCTGGGTACTTGAGAGGAGTGAGGTCTCTCCTCCACAGAGCCTGTTTAGAGATGGCCCAAAATGCCTGCTGGGAATAATTCTCGCCGTAGGCAAGCTTAAGAATTATTGATGAAATAACCTTTTGGGGCCTGAGTCTGGGTTTTTGCAGATGCAATGGCAAGATTATTGTTTAAGTGGGGACTTGATCAGGCAGTGACCTAGAAAACATTTAGTTCTTTTATTGCTTTCACAGCTTCCTGGGGCGATCATGGCCTCTGACCAGGATGCTGGCGGCTTATTGGGAAAGAAAGTAAAAGGCAGTGGGTGAGATTGGGTGATTGTCTGCATACTGCCCAGAAGGCAGGAAGGACCCAGGCAGGGTAAGAGGGATCCAAATTTCCTCTAGGTCCCCAAAACTAGATCCTGTTTAAAACAATGTATTTTTTGGGGGGTGGGGAACAGCTATTTTTACCTTAAAAGGTTAACCTCCCTGGGATTCAAGGAACTATAACTGCACTCTTAGCGGAGACATTAGTGATGGAACAGACCAGCACAGGGGCCCCTGAGCCAGACATCGCTCACTCAAGAAGGAATGGAAAGTCACTCAGGAAGGCCTTAGAGACAAGAAAAGAGGGTATCTGATACCTCTGCTGTATAGGACAGGCTCGGGCGGCTGTGATTTTCCAGTGAGGGGGAGCCAGAGAAAGTCATCTGCAAAAGCAGACAGATGTGCGGAGAATGGTGCACGGGGTGTTGTTGTGCCTTCCTTTCAGAACAGTCCTTGCCTCGCCCCATTCCTTCATCTGCTCAGCGTGTGCCAAGGGCTTGCTCTACCCCAGGCACAATAGGTCCCAGAGTAAACAAAACCACCTTTAGACTCACAGAGTTCGAGAGAGATGCGCTCCAGGTCACACCAGGTGCCTGATGCCATACAAGGAGTATATCCGAAGTCCTCTCTGTGAACACAGCAGCAACAGCAGAGGATGCTGCTTTAGGAGACCATGTGAACAAGCCTTGGAAGGATGAATAGAAGTTTCCTAGATAGGGAGAGGCAATCCAGGTAGTCCCAGTGAGATGGGGTGGCTTATTGGTTTTTAAAGTCTCTAGTATGGAGGAGCAGGAGATGGTCAGACAAGCTCTGTGTTGTGGCCTTGCTACATGCTAGACCCTGAGCTGAGATCTTTACCACCACACTTGAATCTTTATGTAACAACGTTCTGTAGGATGCAAGCCTTGTGTAACTTGTCACAGGTCAGAGCTCACCAGAAAGAACAGGAATAAAAGGCCTGCAAGTCTGGGATGAAGCCAGACTCTGGTCTCTGTGCTGTAAGTGGAGTTTGTTCATAGAAGGGAGAAGTCAGAGAATTCGAATCCACTGCAGTAGAGCTGACGATCAGTTCAGAGGCTATTGGGATAAGTTCACTCACTTGAGAGAGAAGGAAAGTCAGTGAGTTACACAGCTCGAAGGACTCTGGCTGCTTTACCCTGGGCCTTCGAGGCCCACAGTAAAAAGTCCAGTAGTATTATAAGCTTCTAAACCAAGCCACAACATGCACCTATCTGAGCTTCAGACCATGCTGTGGCAGTGAAAACTAATTAGAGACAGGTAAACCAAAGCAGAGAGGCATTGTTCATGCAATCAGGATCTACACACCACTGACTTTGGGATTCGCTAGCCTGAGCCATAATCTCTAGGAGAGGGGCTGGCAAGTGAAGATTCATAACGGAAGGAGTGCCAGCACATTTCGGGTGGAGACAGTGAGTTGGGAGGTAGCTGTGATGCAAGACATACTCCAGGTTAGAGCTCACAAAAAGCTGGAATTGGGTAGGATGATGGCTACATGCAAGGTGGCAAAACTTCTGTACAGATGTAACCATGTGGTTGAGCAGGAAGGTAGGAAGAGCCCTTGATCCTTCTGAGATTTGAAGCCTTCGGGTTGTGGTGGCTGATGATGTCAGCGGCAGAAGCTTAGGGAGACGTGGGAGGTGCTTAGATTTCAAGATCTTGAGTATGGAGCATCTGCAGGGCATGCCGGTGGAGTCATTAAGATGCCTAGCTACTTGAGTGTGTGGCTTGAAAGATAGAGGCAGCTCGGAGCTGGAGATGGGAGTTTGGAAGTCTGAGTCTATGGCTGTCTCCTACATAACAGGGTTCTGAGGTGCCATGCCAGGTCAACTCCTTTCTCTCTGCACTTTAGAACATAGGGTACAGCCCAGATGCATTTGTTTTCTGCACCTGCTTGTCTACCAACACATAAGCTGGTTAAGAGCAAAAACATTCAGGATCATACTGCCAATACCTCAGGCACATATATGGTTCATTAAAAAAAAATGCTGAATTGGGCTAGGTGACGACTCTGCCAGGAAAGTACTTACAAGTGGAGTACCTGAGTTTGGTTCACAGAACACACATAAAAACCAAAGAATGGCGACACGTGCTTGTGACTCTATGATGCTGGAGAGGAAGAAAAGGGCATCCCTGGGGCCAGCCTGGGATACTTGAAGACTCCAGGCCTAAAGAGATACATCTCAAAAAAAAAAAAAAAAAAAAGGTAATGATACTCAAGGAACAACACTCACACTCCAGGTTGACTTCTGTCCTCCACACTCACATGTAGACACATGCACACAAACTGAATCAATGAATTAGTAAAGGAAAATAATGAACACCAACAAAATTAAGAAAAACTACATGGGCATAACTTCAAGGGTCATCAGCATTTAAAGAGGAGGTAGAAGATAAGCCTACAAATAAACAAACAAACAAAAAAACAAACTAATTAACAAAGAAATGGAGCATAGCTATAACCCCCGAACTCTGGAGTCTGAGGTAAGTTTCTGTCTCTAACAAACAATCCGAAGAAGAAGAAAAAGAAGAAGAAGAAGAAGAAGAAGAAGAAGAAGAAGAAGAAGAAGAAGAAGAAGAAGAAGAAGAAGAAGAAGAAGAAGAAGAACCTTAAGAGACTATGAAGAATGGTGGGGTGAGATGTGTGGACAGAAAAAACAAAAACAAAAACATAGCGACATGGGAAAGGAAGAGCTCTTCAGGAAAAACAGCACAGCTTCCAGCATCAGTTGCTACCAACAAGCAAAGGCTCTTTTGGCTCTTTTCCGCCATTGAGAATGGATGCCACCATGGCAAGGTCGTACTCGAGAGAGTGGAGTAGAGACAGAAAGAAGAGTAAAAGTAAAAGGGGGATAGAGACAGAAACCAAGAGATGGTACATGCTAAATCACGAAGCTAGAGTCTAGGAGGGACAAGCAACTAAGCAAGTCTCTCAAAAAATGCATCCCAGGAGAACTATTTAGCCCTTTCAGAGGGCAGTATGACCATCCTAAGGTTTCTTGTTAACCCTGTATTTTAAGGGCCCCATCATATCTAATATCATCAGACTGAAATCAAACCTTCAACGCATAAAACCTTGTGGGAGAAGCGACATCCAGTGTTAGCAACATGGAAGCTGGGTGGTCAGACCAACCCAGTCTACCTGGATACTATTTTTAATATCTCCTTCATCTCTACTGGCTTGACTTGCTACAGTGTATTTAAGAATTCCATAGTGGGAACAGAGAGTCCATGGAAATGGCTATTCCAAGTGTTTGCATCTGGGGGTGGAGACTGTGTGAGGTTTGTTTTCTTTCCTTTTTTCTTTCTTTCCTTTTGTTTCCCTCATCTTGATCTTGCTTCACTAGCTTCAGGTCATGTAGCCACATTGTAAAATTTCATTTTGTCTTTTTCTCAGATGTTGAAATGTGAGCCAAGTGCTGTTTTTAATGAGCTAGGAAATTGTTTAGACTTCTTTTTCTCCTCTTTTGAGTTGCAATGGAGTCTACTACAAAGCTTCATTTGGAAGCTGCAATTTCAGAGCACTAGTGTGTATTATGGGATTTCACTACAGATCTAATTCAGAGAGTCTCTAGTGGAGAAATATGGAGAGTAGAAGCTGGCTTGGAGGGAGGACCTCTGTATTCTCTTAAGTAAGGGTCAAAGGCAAATGCCTGGGATGGAAGGAAACACATACTAAAGTCCAAGGACTTCCTCTCCAAACTGTACTGCTAGCCCATAAGACATGACTGCCGATGGGGATTTCCACCCAGACAGACCTACCACTTCCAAACTGGTGTGCTTTAAACCCAGCCTTTTGAATTGTCAGTAAAGCCAGGACTGGGACATAGTCAACCACAGGGCAGGCAGTACCTGTCTCACAGAGCTAACATTCTAGCAGGAAATGGCATTCAAAACAATAGTGGTGTAGGCATGAACATTATAAATAATAGCATAAGATCTGTCCCTTCTTGTAGTCCCACAGTTTCAGTAAGTGCTGGTCAACCTGTGGTCTAAAATATTAAATATTCTAGACATAATTCATAAGTCTTAAATAAATTTTATTGTAATGCATTACCATAACTTCTGTTTTACTATTTCTTGTCATTGTTAATCTCTTATTTTCTAATTTGTAAACTATACTTTACCATATATATGATGTAGTAGAAAAACATAATACATTCAAGGTTTTATGTGAGTCACAGGTTCAGAACTCCACTGGGGATTCTGGAAAGCATTCTCTGAGGGCAAGTAGGGTGACTGATATAATGGATTAGTTATTACTGGGTGATTACTGTTTGACAGGTTCTCTAGCCAGCACCATGGAGCATACAACAGGGAACCACAGCTTACTAGAGAATTACCCAGTAGGGCTGAAGAGATGGCTCAATGGGTAAAGTGTTTACCCTTCAAGGGTGAGGATGATAGTGTGGGTCCTTACTAGATACAGTCCTTACTAGAAAACTCTGAATTCTTTTTCTCAGCCCTGTTGGCCTACATGTTCTTCCTGATACTCTTAAGATCTGAAGGTCCATCTACACCCATTCTGCCTTCTGTCCCCTCTCCCTCTCTAATCCAGCAGCCTAGACCACTTTATTGCAACGCCTGGAATATATAAGACTTTCTTTCTGTGTTAAAACTACATGGCTCTGTTTCATACACACGTACATACCGCACCCACTTCTGAAAGGCACCTGCAGTCTGTGTGCATATCTTTCACTGGCAAACATGGCTGTGCTACAGAAACTGTGCTGGGCATTCCGTTTAGGTAACGATCACACTGTAATATGGAGTAGGCTCCATCATTACATTCCCAGGGTACCGATGAGAGGTTAGGTGGATTGCTTCCACTGGGTAATACATCTAGCACGAACGGGAAAGCAAAGAACTCAACCACAGTGTTGAGGAGCTCTTGTGCATATAATATGATACTGCTCTTCGTCAGGCAAGAACTCTTCTGTAAACCAGCATGCAGTTCTCTCGCAGAGTGTTTTATGTGCAGTCCATCCTCACAATTATACCCCTAAGATGTGCGGCGATACCTGTGAATTTAAAAATGTAATTCTTGTTCCCTGACTCCTCCTCCAGAGTGTTAGGGTTACAGACCGTTGTCTGTGCTCGCCCGACTTACCCCTGGGTTCTAGGGACCCACACTACCATCCTCACCCTTGAAGGGTAAACACTTTACCCATTGAGCCATCTCTTCAGCCCTACTGGGTAATTCTTATATATCTAGCTAGCTCTGTCTACAGACTGACACTACAAAAACTAGTCTAGCCCTACCAGACTACGACTGGGAAAAACTTCAGCCACAATAGCCAAGTAACTCATCCAGGGTTTTCAGCTCTCACCCCTACCCAAGCCATCTCACTGGCTGGGTTTTTGTGGTTGTTGTGTTTTGTTTTTGTTTTTGTTGTGTGTGTGTGTGTGTGTGTGTGTGTGTGTGTGTGTGTGTGTGTGT
>NW_026586173.1:1120298-1121600 GCF_907164565.1 Psammomys obesus | reverse complement strand
TGTGTGTGTGTGTGTGTGTGTGTGTGTGTGTGTGTGTGTGTGTGTGTTTCTCAGCCAGCTCCTCTGATCGCTGAAAGATAAGATACAGTCCTAACATCAGGCAAGAAACAAGCCCATATCTTCATCTGCCCTGGCTAAGGAGGATCTTAAATTGGTTTCCTCAACTCCTCTCTCCGAGGATGTCTTTACTGATGGCCTCATCTCAGATAAGCTGAGCAGGGGACAGCCCCTGGGCAGCTGACCCAGAAACTCCAAACCTTAGAAAACCATGTCTTTGACCTGAAAGTGCCTTGTTATCGGGTTTTTGTTTAATGCAGATCCATCATCATTGGGATCTCCTTCTTGGCTCTTCAGAGAAAAGCCGTGTTGCCCAGCAACCAGCATGCCACTGATGTCCCAACACCGCTTAGTCAATATAAGAGGCTAGCTGCCTAGCCTCTTGTTGAAGTTGTATTTGTCTTTCAGTTCCAAAATCTAGTGTCTGGTGATTTCTTAGCAGCAGAATAATGTATTGAAAAGAAAACAAGATTTGGAGTTAAACGTCCCTAGAATGACAACCACATACTGACTGTGTGATGTTGAAAGTCACTTGCCCTCTCTGAACTTCTGTTTCTTCATCAATGGATGTAAGGACTTTTATGGGAAATCTCTGATTCCTTTCAATCCTGAATCCTGTGACCTAGGATAAAAGCTGTTCCTGACTACCCAAGTTCAGTGTGATGCAGCGAGCTCTGCTTTGCGCTGGCCATTTTATGTTATGTATCCACCTCAGTGTAGCATGAAAATAGATCTGGGCCATGAAAAGGATAGGATACGTTATCTTCCCATGGATCCCCATTTTCCCTTGCTAAAGCTCTCTTGCATACAGACAGACAGCAATTCTCTGGAAAATCCTTAAGAAATACCATCCATATGTTTTTGAGTCATTTACACTGAACCCATCATAATATTGTTCTTTGAAGATCCATTTACATTTGTTCTAAAGGCTTATTTTAAAGCTTATGCAAATGAACAAGATTAAGGTTGCATTCTGGAAGCTGAGGCTGGAAAATGGGAAGTTCATTTTAAAGCATGATGTAAATAGACCTTCACATGTGTTCAAAGTCATTCTTCCTTCTTCACCCAAGTGTCCTCCACTCAACCCCCTAGTACCCGCAGACCACAAGACTACCAACGAACTAGCTGATGGAGTTAGAAGTAGTAAGAGAAGAATAGAATGGGAATCTGCCTCTGCCTCCCTTAACAGACATATAGCTGTGTGTGTGTGTGTGTGTGTGTGTGTGTGTGTGTGTGTGTGTGTGT
>NW_026586173.1:1088377-1120288 GCF_907164565.1 Psammomys obesus | reverse complement strand
GTGTGTGTGTGTGTGTGTGTGTGTGTGTGTGTGTGTGTGTGTGTGTGACAGCTTCCTGGGCTTCAGTGGTTTTTACTTGGGAGCCACCAAGATTTCCATGGATCCCAAATACCAGCTACATTAGAATCGCTTAAGAAGTAGATCCTTGCATTCCATGTCCTAGTGGCTTGTCATCCCAAGAACATAGCCCCAGAGTACAAATCATTCACAGTCTCTCCACTGTAAGATTTCTCCTCTCCAGCCACACAATGCTGGAGTATCCTCGTTTCAACCAGTATTTCTCTAGCTGCCTCCTGAATTCACCTATGTGCTGAAAGTTCCCATTCTCCACAGCCCCAACATGGACTCTTTCTTGGGTATTTCCTTTAAAGATTCATGATTCATTCATTGGTCCTATGAGAAAATGAAAAAACCCCAACAGTGGTATCATGAAAACTATAGGTATTTTTTTATATATGTATGTGTGTGAGTGCAAAGGGGTGCATGCTGGGGGCATGTGTATATGGAGGCCAGGGGTGTCATTCCTCAGGGACCATCCACCTTGATTTTTAAGACAGGGTCTCTCACTGGCATGGAACACGCCATCATAGGCTAGGGCAGCCTGATTGAATCGATTTATTAGTGCTCTGTCTGTCTCTGCTTCTCCAGTGCTAGGATAATAAGCACAGACCAGCACCATGCCTGGCCTTCCTGCATGGGTTCTAGAGCTCAAAATCAGTTCTTTATACCAAGCACTTTGCAAACTGATTTTTCCAGTCCCAATCGTGTGTATCTTAGAGTCTCTCTGCTTATGTAGGTGGCAGTAGCACTGCAAAGATCTGAGCTAGAACTTCTGTCTGTGATCCATGGAATGCAAAAATGGTAAAACAGGGACAAAGGATACAGCACACACAAAGAAATAAAAAAAAGAGGCACAAGGCCCAAACATAGGAGAGGACACTCTGTCTTGGACTCCAACTGCCTTGTCCTACTCTTGCAAAGAGTAACCTTTCTTGCCTGATAGTGGAGGTGGCTTCCCATCCTGGGCCTATAGAAATGAGTGTCTTGTGATGAAACCTCATCCCTGGCCTGCCACTCTGCCTAATCCCATACTCTCCAAAGGAAGCGCTGGCCAGTGATACCTCCAGGAGCCCATCACTTGTTGTACCTTGGGAAAAACTTGTGGAACAAAATGTGTCTCCTGCTTAGTCTTCTTTATTCAAAGAGCATGACCCCATTTTAAATGTAAATCTAGCCTAGGGGTGTAGTTCAGTGGCAGAGCACTTGCCAGGAGAGAGCAAGGCCCTGGGTCTGATCCCTAGCATCACTAATTAATTAACTAATTAATTAATTAAAATAAATGTAAATCCAGCCAGCATTACCTCTGTGCTCCCAAATATATATCTGAGCCTTGGATATGCCAAAGTGAGAACTTGTTACAGCGTGTAATTGTGCACTTTTGTGTTGTGTATAGCAAGCCCTGAGCTTTCCCTTGCTCCACGAAGACATCATGTGCTCCACTGTCAGCTTTCAGGGCTTAGTCACTGGGTCAGAGTAAGGCAAAATTGTCTTGTTAGTTTGTGCTCCGAAGATAAAAGAAGGTGCTGTCAGAGAGCGCAGCTCTGCTGTAGGGACAGAAGGCAAATAGAAGCAAAGCACTTCCTGGGAGGAAGAGACATGTGGGCTGCATCTCCTCCACCTCAGGGCAGCTAAAGGCCGCTGAAGGCTGGCCTCCTGGTATGTCCATGAGAACTCTCTCCAGATTGCAGACTACTTCAGGAAAAAGGAGGCCATCTCCCCCGAGCTTCACACTTGAGCACTGGAGTTCCTTCCGGTCCTGTTTATAAAATTATACGTACGTTGTCGCTTCTTTTCCAGCCCTGTCTGCATTTCCACTCATTAATCTTAGTAGAACTCTCTTCTGCTGCCTTCATTACCTGATTAAAATGGATGTGGAAAGAAAACAGAACTAGATGCCACTTAAAACATGAAAATAAAGCAGTGACTTAACTTTTTTTTTAAGGGGGAAGGTGGGAAACACACACTCTGAATGGTTGGGCCAAAGCATCCAACTTGAGGGGAGGCGGGATGTTAAGTCAGCTTGGCTTCCTCTCTGCCCCTGCCCCCACCTCACCCTCTCTCGTGAATTGAAACAAATCTGTAGTTCACCTGGAAGGACGATTAGATTTCCTTGTCTCGGTTGCAACAATGAAATATTTCTATAATATTAAACCTGTCAAACTGATCAAAGTGCAGTGTCAAAATTTTAAGCATTCCTTCTTGTCCAATCCCCTCAGCTCTGGCGGAATGGAGCACATTTTATTTGCCTGCCCCAAACTCCCTGAGGTTTTTAAAATCTGAGGCACGTTGTTTCGTCTGTGGCATTTGCTGCATTGCTGTTGTAGGTGTCTGCCACCACCGACATTGATGGCAGGGGCATTCATTCATTCGTTGCCTGCCAAGCACGGCACGCTCCCGCTTGAATGAAATACGAGTGTCAGTTATACACGGCCACTATGTTGTCATGTGGAACCACCCAGCCAGGTGAGGAGCTTGAGTGAGTCCTCATTAGCAGGGACCGCCTGTGCAACTAGCACACTGACTGCAGTCTGGCCATATGTGACTCCACCAAAGCCTTAATGTCTCAGAGTCCCCACTTTCTCCTAGTAAAATGAAAGTCCCACTGATGGCTGTCTGCACACACACACACACACACACACACACACACACACACACACACATGAACAGGAAGCTCATGACCAGGCCCCAAGGAGGTCAGATAAAGATTATTATGCCTTGCTTCACAAGATGCACATGGTGAAGTGTGGATTCATGCTTTCCACCCTGAGAGGAACCTGAGTGAAGAGTCATTCTGCTTTGGAGCCAGCCTTGTGTGAGCTACGGTGTTTCCATTCACCATTTTTCTTTCTATGTGAGCTTGAAATGACCTTAACAAATCTCTTTGACCTTTTGAAACCTGGCTTCTTCACTGAATAAAGTTGTCTACCTGCCTTTCATTTGTTACCATCTTAAGAGAAATAAATGAATATAGGTATTATGTATATGATATACATATGGATTACATGTATAATGGGCACACACATATCCTGGACACAGCACATACTCAATAAACAATACCTGGGGGATGCCTTGTTTGCAATACTATCTGGAAAAAAAGAAAATCATGAACCCACAGCCCACAGAAGTTTCCAGTCTGACACAGATATGGCCTGAGATTGAGGTGAGAGTCTGTTTCTTTTGGGTTTTAATAATTCCCCCTTTTAGGCTGTGAGCCTTTCTCTGTTTTTAGCTTTCTGTTCCTAAAACTCGCTAAGGTTAAAACAGGACAGGACATTTCTGGGAAGAATGATGGAGAAAAAAGAGCCAAATTGTAGGGGGAGGAGGGTAGCTCTGTCAGCTTCATTTCTTAACAAATGAGAAACGGGCTTCAGACTTACAGATTAAGTGCTATTAATTACCGCCCAGCAGATATTGAACCACAGTGTTGCACTCTTAGGAAGAAAGTCAGACGCTCAGCCTGCATACGAAAAACTCCATTAGCACTCTCTGTAAGTCCTGCACTGAAGACGGTCCTTCCACAGTGCGAGTCCCAGGGAGACACAGGAGGAGCTAGATGTGGGACATCCTCTGTGAAGCCACTGCCTATGTCTGGGAGTCTAGGGAGAAGTAAGACAGAATGAGTTCATGAGTTTGGAGACCATGTAGGGGGCTCAAGGGAAGATGCCAACGTGTGCCCTATGAACATCAAGAAAGTGATTGGGAGATGTTTCTGGGCATGGCTTCTGGCTTTATATACTTGGTCTCTACCACATATAGGAGGAATTGGTCATACAGTTGATCCTTGACACCCACAGGGAATGGATTTCCTCTGCAGTTACCAAAATCTGAGGATGCTTGATTTCTTTCTTAAATGGTGAAATATTTACACGACTCCTCCCTGCATCTACTTTAAATGTATCTCTAATTCCCTAGAGCATTTCATACAACACAACATATAATAGAATGCAATAAATGTAGTATAAGTACACACTCAGTGCACAGGTTCAGTGTTTTAACAAATAAACATTTTTGATCTGTCTTTGGTCAAATCTGTGGATGAGGAGCTCACAGACACAGAAAGCCAAATGCACTAGTAAAATGTCTTGCCTCGGACTAATGTTCTGAATATGTACTGTGTCTAAAGATGCCCTCGCACACTCTAGGGAGAAATAAAACATGATGAGGTTCATGGGCCCTAGCTCTTGGCACCAGGCTCCATTCGCAATGAACTAATTTCTCTAAGATACTTATATTACAGTCATCGCTGAACCAGTAGGGAAACTGAGACCCAGAGACAGGATCATCAAGAATCCATATGTTATCCAGCAGCCTTCTCTCTTTTCTCAAAACTTTCCTTGTCCCCAGGGCTGTAGAAGCTGCCTGAAAAGTACTTTAGGATACTGAGAAAATGTGTTTAGAGGGCCAGCTATCTCTGCCCTTCCCTCACTTAGCTCACAGTGACTGGCCAGGGCTTGCTCTGAGCTCTGGAACTAGATGCTAATGCTAGACCATGCTTTGCACTGAAGGTGTATCCCTTCTACTTCTCTCAAGACCTGGACCCCAGCCCAATTGTCAGATAGCCACCATTGTCCTTAAGGCCAACTTCACCAGGGGGACACTTCTACTTCTCTTTTGGCAGGCTCATCCCACTCAGAATTCTATCTGATTTCCACAGAGAAGATTCGGAAACACAAGGTTTGAGATAACCTTAGCTTTCATACCCAAAAATCCACATGGAGTGCCATTCTGAGGAGAACACTATCTGAAGTGAGAAACATCTGGCTCTCACGATGGCTAGATGATGCCTTTCCACATGTGATGCTCACTGGCACCAGGCAAGGGTACATCCTCGGAGATCTTCCTAGTTGGCTTTCGGGAGAGGAAGCATGACCCTGAACCCTACCTCAGTTTTCTCAGCTGCAGAGTAGAGCAATTGGTATAGCCCTCAGCACTATACCAGTTATATAGAGACTGTCCTGAGCATTGCAGGATGCTTTGCAACATCTTTGGCATCTACTCCTCAAGGAGCAGCTAGTAGCAGGTGCTCCTATCTCTCTGCCCAGTTCTGACAACGTAAGTATCTCCTCACACTGTCACGCACTCTTGAGGCAGAATTGTATCACTTGTAAACCTGTGGCCCAGATGATCCTTAGGGATATCCTCCAAGATCTCAGGTTTTAGATCTGGAAGTGGTATGTGCACCCACAACAGCTGGGGTTGAGTCATCTGTCACCAGTGCCAGGTCTTGCATTTACATTTCAGCTTTATTATAACTAGGCACAATTGTTTCCTCTCTCTGAGCCTCACTTTGCTTATCTGTGAAGTGGAGACAGTAATGTCAGTTGTGTCTGGGCGACTGGAAGACTAACCAAGGGACCATACATAAAACTTCTGGCACACAGAACAATGCCCCATCTATGGTGCTGTGATTGCCATGACTAAGACTGAATTCCTCTTGACACAATTCCTCTTGAGACTGAACACACCCAAATGCAAAGTTTTCAGCAGTGATTACCATGCAGAGAGAGAAACTAATGGATGCATGAAACATGTGCTTTGTGCTGGGCACTATGCTAGGCAGTTTTGTAAGATTTCTCAAGCTAACTCAGGGCCAATGAGGACTGCCAACTGCAAAGATAACTGGTAGACCAACTCAGAGCACAGCCACATCACCAAGCCAAGGCAAGATCCCATAAATACTTGGGTATTTATATGGTACCTTCATAGCAGGAATGATTCCTCTTTCTTTTGCCATTAAATTAACATGACCCATTTATCTGTTGCCGGTGGTGCATGCTATCGATGAGGAAAAAGTGATGAGAAAGGACTTTTGAGCTAGACTTTTTCCCTTGCAATGAGTTCACGTCTTCTTTTCTCTTTTTTTTTCTTGGTGCTACCTAAACGGCAATTGACTTCAGCTCATACGGAAAGAGACAAGGAAATAATATCTGTCCTTAAGTCTGAGTTACAGGTTTCGATATCTGCTACTCCCCGTTTCTCATTTCTTGGTCCTGACAGCTGCCTGTTAACCTCCAAAGCTACCTTAGGCAATAAGTCCCAGCTCCCTGGTGCACATTCCTAAGATCACATTCCTGCTCTGGCCTGCCCCAAGAGAGGTTTCATTCTTCAGTGGAGTATTGATCTGTCACCAGTTATAGGCCTCGTTTCTATATTAAGTGTCAACAAAAAGTAGATAAGGGAGGCTACGGATGGGCCAGTGGAAGAACTCCTGTCTTCTCTTCCTGGTCTACCGTCATTTCAGGCCTCAGTGGCACTTCCCTGGGCTTGTTCTTATCCTGTCCTTGTTGTCATCCCCTTTCTAATTTATCATCAACTTCACATCCAGCTGATATAGCTACCGACAACCTCCTGCTGTCACATATTCTAGCTCAGACTCACAGCAAACATGGAATAACTTTGGGAAAGGCTCATGGAATGACACACTTATGGGCTTAACTGAGTCTCTATGTTCCCCTCTGTTCTACACCCAGGCTGCAGGATATAGTCCTCTATCCTACAGGAGCCAACTGTGATCCCACGGGAAATCTTTCCTTTCTGATGAAGCTCCGCATGACATGCTCTGTAAACACACCAGCCAGCGCATACTGTCTCTGTCCTCATCACAACCAGACAGAACTAGATCAGAAGACAATCTCATTCCAGCCACAAACCCTATCCTGCCCCACTTATAACTGTTCTTATCAAGCAATCCTTTCTTTCTGCGTAAGGAACGGTGGTTGTTTGAATAAGAATGTCCTTCATTGCATGCGCTGGAGAAAGTATGTTACTGGTGGGGCAGGGGCTTTGAGACCTTAGGGCCTTGTTCTATTTCCAGTTTGCTCTCTGCTTCGTGTGTTTGGTTCATGGTGTGAGCCCCCAGTTTTCTGCCCCTCCCACCACATCTGCTGCATGTGGCCAAGCCTCCTCAACATAATGGTGATGAATTCTTATCTTTCTGGAACCATAAACTCAAATAAACCCTTCCTTCTATAAGCTGCCCTGGTCATGGTGTTTTATTAAAGCAACAGAACAGCAACTACTACAGGAATTCTTTTTCATGCCCAATAGTTAGTTCAAAAGTTATCTTTCCAGTGAAAACATCTCTGACCTACCCATGATCATCCACAGTTGCATGTTTTCAGCATTTCAACACATTTCCGTTTCTGCATATATTCATACTACCTTTCCTCTCCTTGCCACGTGGTACTAGGTATGAGATTTCTTAATTGAATGAGTACATGAATTAAAACACTGAGGTGGGAGGGGAGTCCTGCTGGGGGAGGAAGTGATCACAGTATTTGAAATAGCCTCAAGACCACGCCAGTCAGAAGATGATGGTAGGAGAATTGTTTTGAGTTCAATACCAATCTGAGAAACATAGGGAGACTCTAGAAGAAAGAGAAAAAGAAGAATCCGGGGTAGACCAGTTCTCACCTGTTGTCCAGCACTCAGGAGGCTGAGACAGGAAAGTCACCTCAAGTTCAAGGACAGACATAAGGAGAGCCATTCTCTCTTCACACTACCTGATTCCTTTAGTGCATTTTTTAAAAAAGATTTATTTATTTATTTAATTATTTATTGATTATGTATGCAATATTTGCCTATATGTTTCCCTGCACACCAGAAGAGGGCACCAGATGTCATCATAGATGGTTGTGAGCCACCATGTGGTTGCTGGGAATTGAACTCAGGACCTCTGGAAGAGTAGCCAGTGCTCTTAACCTCTGAGCCATCACTCCAGTCCTCCCACCTTTTTTTTTTTTTTTTTTTAGTGCAATTGCTTCTCAGACTTCAACAGCCAAACAAACCACATGAAGGGACTTGCTAACATACAGATGCTGATCCAGTGGTACCTAGATAGGGTTCTCTAGTAATGTCATGCTATGAATCACATTTTGAGAGGCAGACTCTGATGTCTTCCAAGTTGTGCCATATCTGGCCTGAAGTCACATGCCCTGTCACTCTGAGCCTCCAGCAAAGCCAAAACACCTCAGCTTCCCCGTGCCATTTCTATGAAGCAGCTCTCGGTTGGTTTATCTAATCCCTCCCATTATCGCTGCAGGTGGGGGCGGGGAGAAACCAGACACATGCCACAGCTTGTTTACAGTAAGCCTAAGAAAAGGGGAAAAGTGCAAGTTAAAAAAAAAAAAAAAACGTATCATCAGCTCCTTAGAATCTCACATGTGAGGGAAAAGGGGCTAAAGGAAATTCATAAAATATTAAACAACACTGTGTCAAGACACAGATAGGGGCAGAACAGTAATTAAAGTAAACAGCACATCAAAACCCTGGCTAAAACTGATATTTAAATTGAAAGTAAATGCAGGAACTGATCATGTAGCCTTGTATAAATGTGTTTCCAGAAGCCTTTTAAGAATATTAATGATTATGGGAGTATAATGGCTGAATATCAATGATTGTTTTTACAACAAGTGACAGCTCAGAGGGAGAAGAAAAGAATCCAGATCTTCCCAGAGAGGCTCACTGGTTTGATCTTCCTAGCACAAGCATCCCTTCAGGGGATAGAGGGAGGGCTGGGGATGATGCCTAAGTATCAGGGCCTAGAACACAGCTTTCTTAGAGCACAGGATGAAAGGTCATTCAGAGGTGCCTGGTTGCAGGGCTCCTCATCTAAACACCTATGAGGCTACCGTGTGTGCCCCCAGAAGTTGGGAAAACGACTATATGCAAGCCTCCGGTAAATTGTCACCATTCCCCCAAAACACTTTCCCATCTTGCCTAAGACATTCAGAAAAGTCCATACCCAAACACTAAGTAAAGATACAAAATGTAAACTGTCTTCTCAACAAAGGTGCTAGAAATTATACATGGGAGTCCTTACTTCCAAGGTCAAATGTTCAGAACACAAGGCAGCCCCAAGCCTAAACTTGATTTCTTTGGAAGTCACAGCATGAGCAGCTTCCTCCTTAGGCATGACAGCTCACAGAAAGCCACTTGCAACATCTGTGAATGCAGTGGGTGAACATGCTGACAGGAGCATCAACCAAGACACTGAAGTGCTCTTCCCTAAGGTAGGGTCTACCCTATTGCTACCTTCCAATTTGATTAGTTTCTGCGTAAAATAAGCCTATGACGATGCCACCTCTTCTGCCTGCAGCTCCCCGAGGACAGATCTCAAGACTGTCCCTGGCTATATCTCTATTGCAGCATAAAAGTCACCTCTTTTAGTGACCCCCCCAACACACACACACACACACACACACACACACACTGCCCCTGCGTTCTTCCAAATGGTTACAACGTGGGATGATGTTGGCTCGACACCGGGCTGCCCAAATCACACAAGACTAGTAATTTATAAGGAAAACATTCACTTTCGTGGCCTTGTCTTCAGCTACTGGGTACAGCCATCTTATGTCAGCATCTGTACCAGATTGGCTGCTACGAAGCCATTTAGTCCTAACTTGTTTAGAAACCTTGCTTAGTCAGCTGACCAAGGAACTCTGGAGATGTGAGCATATGTCTGGCTGGCTGTCCAGCATCATTTTGCCTTCTTTTGTGAACTTGTTATCTTGGGGGACCTCGTGAGGGCACAGGGCTATTTTGATGGCAGGATCTGGGCACTCCCGCATTCCTGGGCTCAATACACTCATCTGTTATAAATTATACAGACTGTGAACATTTACAGTGCTGATAATTTCCTATTAATGATTCTGTTATTCTAGCCATCACTTGTAATTCTCCTCCTCGAATCTCAGCTCAGATTGCCATTCCTGTAGGAATCCTAAATCTCCTAATGGAGCAGATTGCGAAGGCCCGAGGCTGGGCAGCAAGGAGGGGAGATTAATGAGACCTCCCACACCAACCGCTGTGCTTGCCAGAAGCCTGAAGAGCAGCAAGAAGCCCCCTCCCTGCCTGCAATAATTTTGCTCACCTTCTGGCAGCTCCTTCTCCTCACTGCTGGGGGCTCCATCCCTGGTTGCTTCCTCAAAGACTTTCCTGCATCAAAGTGGCTACTGTTTCCAGTTCTTTCTTTCACAATCTTTTTTGTTCTCTGGTTTTGATCCGGCATATGCTACAGGCCAGGCTCTTGTCTTTCTGCTTGTGAATAAATGGAAGCACTTAAGGAGGCAACAGAGCCAAGCGTGTTCTTGTTCTCTTCTAATGAGGAGCCAGAGGGACCCCATTACAGCCTCTTGGTGCTTTGGGTCTGGCTAGCAGGATATACCAAGTAGAAGGCCAAAGACCTAAAATCTGGTCCTGTCTTTCTGTAAGCAAAGACAAGCTTTGCCAAAGCTACCTTTTGTATCTGCTCCTCCCCTAGGCCCTGGGTCTGTAAAGATAAACACCATCACATGTGTGACCTCAAGGAAAGTTCAGAAATGTGAGGAGTGGATAGGTTGTAATGGGAGCATAGCAAGTAGAAGCCTTTGCAGGTAAAATGCTGCTGAGCTGAGTCTGGAAAGGTCAAGTGAGCTCTAATCAGAAGCCAACAATGAGCATGGTATGGTAGACCCCGAGAAAGGGTCATTTGCAACTTGGGAAAGAATCAGGACGCATGCAAGAGCATGATTCATGTGGAGAACTGTGCCTAGTCTGATCTTGCAGGAGCATGGAGTTGGGAGAGAAGTGAAGGTGGGGCCAGGGAGTTCAACAAGGCCTCAATGTGGAGTTTGGCAGACTCTGCTGAGAAGCCAGGAAATGATACTAACTGCTGTATAACATTGGTTTGTAGAATGAGAATTATCCCAGAAGGCAACAGGGTGGTGTGAAGGAGAACCTCCTGTCCCAGAGACCAGACCATAAGCCTGAGTTGCTTTACCTGGGCATGCTTAGTTACTTCCTGCTTTGCACAATTGGTGCTTAGCTGTGAAGAGACTCTTCCGGGATATCCTGGAGCATCCCTGGCCACCAACCACCTGATGGTAGAGCAGTCATTCAGGCAGGACGCTCAAAAATGCCACAAGCCATTGCTAGTACCCTCTGGGGGTGGGGGCGACTTACCCCTGGTTGGAATCTCCAAGCTAAGCATCCCTAAAGCTGGGGACAGAGTGAACACAAAGATTAGAAGACCAGACAGACCTAAGTCAGCTGCAGGAGTTCGGTCAGGGTGGCCCCTGCCTTTAATGGACACCTAATGTGTGTTCGTTCAGTTTGCCAGGGTTGCAGGAACAGTGGGCAGACTAAGCCTAAAAAACCAAAGATTAAGTAGTTTGGGCCCCAGTGGAATGAATCTTTCGGTAGTGGTGCCTACAGTTCTATAGGTCAGAGCCAAGGACCGGGTAGGGACCCATATGGGAGAATGTTCTTGCACATGATGGGAACACCTTCTGGAGACTAGAAGAAGAGGAAGAAGGCTGAGGTGAGAATACAAGATGCCAGCAATCAGGTTCCGTGGAGAAGAAGGATTGGCACAGACACCCAGGAGAAATGAAAGCCATGAGAAAGTGTTCCAGAAAGAAGATGGCAAAAGACAGTTTCCAGAATGTTGCAGAAGTGGGATGGGAAGTGGAAGTAGGGGGAGGGGGAGGACAAATCTGCTGGATACCTAGAAGGAATAGTTTTGGAGCAGATGGGCTCATGAACATGAAGATTTGGAAAGGTTAAAAACACTAGACAAACATGCTGTAGTGAAAATGAGATTCAGCCATGACTAGGGATTGCCAGGTTGCCTTTCTTAAGCTTCTGGCCACAGGGTCCTCTGAAGCACACTAAAGAGTGTGTGCCCAGGGGCCTGGGTGGCCATCATCATCCTTGCTCAAGGAAATGAGTGTTCTGGGCCCCGTGAGTATCCACAAAGCATCCCTAGGCACTCACCTGTGGGTTCCCTGATAGCCTTATGGGCTCAGCATCAAAACACCAGGGTGCTTCTTCCTGCCCCAACTGCCAGCCTCACTGTTTACCAGGATGATCCCCTGGCACAGCAAGGCTAATCACTCCCTGATGCCATCAAGGAGAAACACCTACTGATCCATCCCATCGATTCACTCGTGGAGCAGTGTGAGGATCTGGCTGATGTTGATTGGCCAGAATAACTTCCTGTCTTTCCTGCATGATGTCCCTGAAGGGACCTCTGTTGATACATTTTCTCCCCACAGCTGGGGGATAGAACTCAGGCCCTGTGCATATTAGCCAAATACTCTGCGGCCCAGCTACATCCCCTAACCCTGTTGATACCATTAATCCCTCACCAGGCTTCACTTGTTTTTTTTTCCACACTGCACGCCATCACCTCCCTTCCCTGAGAGAGAGAGAGTTGTTATTAAAGCAGAATTCTTGCATTTCTTGACAGCCTGTTTCCCAAGAAAGACTTAGTCAGGCTCTCTCAGGCCATCCCTTTCTTGTCATTCCTTTAATCCACTTGAAATATTTTTGTTTCACCTACCAATTTCAGCAGTGCTGAGGGGTGCAGGCAGATGTCCCACGCAGAGGTGAAAGGAGAAGGTCAAGGCTCTTGTTTCTCGGCAGTAGAACATGCTTCCCAGAGCTTTGGTTCACCCCAAGCCTGCAAGCAAGCATGCCTGTTCCCAAAGCCACTCCCCCCAAGATCTCCTCAGCAATCACACAGCTCCTTTTCTGCCCAGCAAGCCCATTTAGCTTCTCATCCCATTGATGGTCTAGACTCTGTTCTCTGAAAGTAGATAGCATCCAATAAATGGGGCAGTACCTTCAGCACAAAAAATTCAGGAAGTAGCTGTTGCCCTGTCCTGCCTGGCTTGGTAGAGGATGGAAGAGATGCTACAGAAGGAAGCAGAAAGACCTGAATGTCCCAAGTCCTTTTATCCCAGGGGATCCTTACTCACTAAACTACATCGACCCCCACCACTTAAACCCAGCTGCTTTTACTCTACAGATAAGCATTCAGGGCTTATGCCTCGCTTCCTCTCCTGCACGAAAAGACAAAGTTTCTCAGGTTCCTGTCAGTCCTGCATGAGCATGAAAGCAACAGCTGTGGGCACTTGCGTGCAGTAGTAGTCTCCTGTTTATCGCCTCAGTTCAGGTGAGCAGACACCACTGAACTCATGGGATGAGAGCAGACAGCACAAGACGCTCAGCACTGGAAATGGATCAGTAAATGAGATGCAAGAAACCTGCATGGGACTAGGGAAAATGTGCCCATGTATGTCTCCCTTGAATTGGTGGGTAAATGAGACATGTCCCTGCATGCCTAATAGAAACACACGCAGCATATGGTGACCAGCGCATTGATACCTATAATACCTGTGAGGCATGTTCATCTTCTTCCTCAAGTGACATAACTGAGACTCACAGCTTTTGCCTCCACAGGACTCCTCCAAGGCTCCATAGCCACCAAAAGGCACTCTAGGGCTGTGCTCCCTATCATCCTGGTTACTTCATGGGTCTGATAATCACTGGTATGATAAACTGCAATTTTCCACTAATGGCTCTGGCTTGCCACATGACGGTCCTGGTGTCCCCCGCCTGTGTTAGACTTTTCAACAGTGTGATAAATACTGGCAGAAACCATTTAAAGAAAGACAATTGTATTTTGGCTTGTAGTTTTAACAGTTTCAGTCCAGGGTTTCGGCTTCATTTTTTTTTTCTGGACCTGTAGTGAGGCAGGGTATCATGGTAGAACTTGTATAGTGAATCATACGATGACAGCCAACAAAAAGAAGAGAGTCAAAAAGTGATCAGAGAAAAGATTCCTTTTGAACACACACACACACACACACACACACACACACACACTGGCCTAATTCTTCCATTAAACTCACAACCCCTAAAGCTCTTCCCACCCCTCAAAATTCCACTGCCAGCTGGGCACTAGCCTTCCCACACATATCATAGCCTGTATATGTTAGCTTTCCCATCACTGTGACTAAAATACTTGAGAGAATAACTTAAGGGAAGAATTTATGTTAACGCATGGGTTTAAGGGGTTTAGCCCATTGTGGTAGAATATAATGGTTCATTTCAGGACATCCAGGAAGTAAAGAAAGAACTATATAAAGATGCTAGGGTAAGACTGAGCTCCCAAGGGCAAACCTCCCTCCCATTATCTATTTCCTTCCCCTGGGTTCTACCTTCTACCTTTCAGCACCTCCCAAGACATCATCACATTATGAATCCATTGGGGATTAACCCATTTGATACCTCATGATCCTCATAGTCCTCATGATCACTAGTGGGCTGTGGAGACTACCTCAGAGACACACCCAGAAGTGTGCTTCTAGATAAATCAATAATCCCATCAAGTGGACAGTTAAAAATCATTGATCCCAGTTTGCTGGGACTTTGGTGTGGTCTTCTGCATATTGGTTGTCCTTGTCCCACTATCTAGCAACATAGCCTAGGGACCTAGGCAGCATTGTCCTTCTCCCACAGTTCCTGGTGGGTGGGAATTGGGTAAGTAATGCACACACACACACACAAGATGACCCCTTTCCAAATCCTTCCTTGTGGTCCTCATCACTGGATTCCAGGACCCAGAGCTTCAGATCTACGTCCTTCTGCTTGCAGAAGTTTTTCCTGGGTTGCTGGGCACACCTGTGTGCCTGTGCCTCCCTGCACTGGGAGGTCCTACTTCACCCTTACAGAGACACTTACTGTCTCAAAAGCAATTGAGAAAATGGATCGAGCGAAGTCAAATCTGATTTTCGTGAGGAAGAAAATCGAATTCTAAACTTGGTGAGGAAGAGATGAGAAGGAAGAAGATCAGAAATACACCGCTCACCCAGGAACAGAGAGCCAGAGACCAGGGTGAAGGAGAGGGAGCTAAGGAGCCAGAAATACCAGCAGAGTCCATGCCCACAGCATAGCCAAGCAGTCTTAGTTTTAGGCCTCTGGCTTATATGGATGTCAAGTCTTCCAAATTTAGCAAGAGCCCAAGGACTTCTGTGCATGTCCTTACTGGGTTCAGTTTTAAGCTCTGTAAGCTCTCCTCAGGTTAAGGCCACCACAAGTCATTTTTGGCAAAGTAACACCTTCCCAGAGGGGGAAAAGGGGAGGGAAAGAGCTGAGATTCTGAAAATTTGGTCTGTTGTGTATGGCCGCCCAGCCTTTCAATATGCTGGAAGTGAGCATCCAGCCCAGCCTCCGAAGAAGCTGCCCCAGCAGCTGCCTCTTCTGGGGAAATAGCCAAATGGCATGCATGTCTTTGCTGTTTCATTCTGTCATTTTGCAGGCAAGTGTGGAGTAGCTTCTAAGCATCAAGGCCTATGAGAATTAACTAAATCTCTGCCTTTAAGGAACTCTTTATTGTCTGGGGAAAGTGACCATGTCTAAATTAGCTCTGGTGAACTGTGTCCAGGGCTGTGAAAAAGTGTCTCAAAAGACAAAGCAACTCAGGGAAAGATGAAGCTCACTGCCCTGTGTAAGGGGGGAGGGAGGAAGAGGGAAGGAAGGATGAGCTCCTGGTTTTTGTTTTTGTTGTTTTGTTTTGCTTTTCAGAAAGGGGCATTGAGAGAGCTCCTAAAGGATGAGTAGGAGTTTTACACTTGGAAAGTTAGCACAGAATGTCACAGGGAAAAACAGCATAAGCCGAGACACAGAGACCCCAAAACATGCATGCTCAGAAATGATACACAGACCAACATGACCTTGTCAGGAGACTGGAAGTTGGGGATAGGGAGAAAAGGCTGGTAAGGTGGACTGGAACTGCTCAAAGGGAGACATCTTGAGAAATTTGAATACTTTTATGAAGCTAACAGAAGAGCCCCCAGAGAAACCCCAGAAGAAATTCAGGGACATTTCTAAGAGGAAATTCTAGAATATATATGTCAGAGATTGTCCATAGATTGGTAAGGGCTTTGAATTTAATGCCTCTCCTAGACCACCGAATACCGAAGTTTTAAGGAACTTATGAAAGTAATTGTCACACTGGATCTCAAGAAAATGGTATCAGAGACCCAGTCTAGGATGTCAGAGCGGGGACTAGTAGAGGTTTGGGGCTAAGAACACACGGGGGCTCTTGGCTGGTCTCCAACACCAGAGCAGCTCTCTCTTACCTTTGCCTATTTGCTTTGACACATTCAGCAGTGGGGTTTGGCAATCTGTGCTACCAGAGAAGGCAAAATTAGTACCTGCTGACATAAACCAATGGCCTGAGTTTTCCAGGAGAAAAGTGAGGGAGGTTACACAAACTAACTAAAGCCCCACATCGAGCTGACAGCCAGATCCTAACTCCTGCCCCCATGATCTCCTAAGATAGGCCCTGGTCCTGCCTTAGCATAGGCTAGACCAAGTTCAGAGAACCACCAACTCCTCATTGCTGACCCTTCACCAGAGTGGTCTCCATTAGGATAGCCTAAGGAAAGACATTGAACATGAATGCATGCACTCAGGAAGCCACAGGAAGCCACCCAGCTCAGGGATAAGCATGGGCAAGCTGATAGGCATGCTGGTGTGTTTGTTTGTGGACATGCCGCAGTGAGGTGTAAGATGTAGAGGGAGGGGGGACTCTAGGTGAGCACAGCACGTCTTCCAAATTATGACGGCTTTCTTTGTGGCCAGCCTCAGCCAGGTAGTCACCAGTGCAGGAGACACCAAAAAGAGCCCTTTTGTTTTGCTTTGATCCCGTCTGATAGCTGAGTCTGGCACAGAGATCATGTCTTTGATCTCTCACACTGATGCTAAGTCTCTGGAGCTCACAGAATCTGTGAGTCTAATTCTTCGTGGCATACCCAGCACCACACTGTCCTCTCCCATATATCACACACAGTCCTGGGTGCGTCTGGCCTGCTGCCTCAGTGGTCAAGATGGACTGGAAAAACACCTGTTTCCTCCCCTCTCCTGACCTCGCCTCACCTAACACTCATAATGGTTATGCTTGGGAAGTGTGGAAATCCCGTGGGGCCAGCGTAAGAAGGGAGGACTTTGGTTCCTGGTGCAAGAAGTTCCTAGACTAAATCTCTCACCTCTCTGAACTTCAATCTCTTCCTAGGAAAAGCAGGAATGCATATGCCTACCTTGGCACCTGGCACACTGCCTGACACCAAGGGAAGGTGCTGTAAGTATTAAATGAAGGGCCCATTGACTACTTGCTCTATGACAAAGGGAAATGCAGGAGGCTCGATCCTGTTGTTACTTGAAGTGTAATAAGGACTCTTGGCACATCAGCAGGGCTCAGACTTGCTTTTTCAATCTCAACACACAAATTGGAACAGAACAGAAAGGGAGAAGACTCCAGAAGGAAGGCAGCTAAAGCAGAGCCCTGGATTCATTCCCAGCATGGCCCATTCACAGAACAGCTCGGGAGATTTCTCCATCCTTCATGGACAGAAAGGTTTTTTTGCTCCAGCTGGAAAGATGTAGAGCCCACCTATTTCAGCAGCAGCCCCTCCCAGAGGCTGCTGGGATCTTTGGAGAGGGTTGATAAGGAGTGACATGACTCAGAACCTCCGGGGTGTCCATCTGCTAGCTCACTCACTCTGCATCTTATCCATAAAAGGAATGGACTATGACAACCAGTCTGCCTGTGCATGTGTGTAAGTGTGCCTGAGTTTACATGTGTCCTGGACCAGAAGGGGAGGGCTCTTGCTTAGAATGGAGAATACTACAATACTGACTCAAAGTATATAGAAAGTTAACTAACCTCAAGGCGACAGGAAGGAATAAAATGGTTCAACAGGACCAGTCTTCCTACTGCCACAGCAGAGCCATGGGGTGGTGGACAAGACTGCAGTGACCAACTCTATCTCCAGAAGAAGGCTTGATGTCCAGAAGTGCCAGAGCCAGGCAAGACAAAGGCTACAAAGAGGTCTCAGTATTGCCTGCATGATTTTGTGAGACCTGAGTCTGCTCACACCTCTGTTCATTAGCATGGAGTTTCACAACAGCTATCAGATCATCAGGCTAGTTTTTAACAATTGTGATCATGAATAGAAGAAAATTCCCAGGAGCCCCAGCCAGGGGGAAAACAAAGACAGTTTTTACCTTCTCTTGAAGTATTTTGTTGATTGTTAGGCTTATTACCCAACAAATCCCAACAAGCATTTGTGAAGATCTCTTT
Source organism: Psammomys obesus (assembly GCF_907164565.1). NCBI lineage: Eukaryota > Metazoa > Chordata > Mammalia > Rodentia > Muridae > Psammomys > Psammomys obesus. Next base: position 1,102,314 of record NW_026586173.1, on the reverse strand, counting down.
CTCCTCCCCCCTCCCTTCTCTTCTCCCCCTTCCTTATTCCCCTCTCTTTTCAGATCTAGTCATTTATGTAACTCAGCAAAAATTAATTAAGCATCTGTGATAGAATCATGGGCGAGGTACCAGGAATATAAATGAATTAGACAACTGCTGCTCTCAAAACCTCACGATGCAGAAGGGTAGAAAACATTCTGTTTGCTCCACTTGGGATCCACTAGATGCTTTTAGTTTTAAAAGCATTAGGGAGCTGGGTTCAGGAAATGCTTTCTCCCCAGTAAGGAAGATAAGAAGCAGAGGCTGCCTTCTGATGGTTTGGGATGGACCTCTGTGGTGGAAGACAAGAGTGGCTCATTTTAGCGAATGGTTACTTTGTGTGCAGAGTGGGGTGAAAGAGCACCTCCTCTGCTTCTCTGCTTAGCCATTGCAAGCCAGCCTTGCATATCCCCTACCACGACAGTGCTATCCTGGACTCAACACTACTCCCTGCGCCTTCCATTGTCTTCCAATTAGCCATAGCTCCCAACAGGTATGTCTCTACAGGAAGACTTGTGGAGGTTTCAGTGAGGAAATCATCTCTTTCACAGACCTACTATGTTCCACAGTGGCAGGCTTTAGCTAGGTGCTGGGGACAACAATGACTAAATCGTTAGTCATGTCCATGTGGAGCTCAGTCATCTGCAGATTCTGGCAGGTACCAAAGATCGCAACACTCAACGATGTGAGCAGCCAGATTATAAAAGGTACAGAGAGAAGGGTCAGTTTTGTCCTAGGAGACAAAGGACAGCTTCATGACAGCAGAGATACCTGGAGCTTGCCATCTAGTGGGGAAAATGAGATTCTGTGTAGAAATCATTGCAATACAAAGGAACATTAAAACATCATGAATACAGAAAGTAGAAGGATCCGTTTAGCCAGGGTGGTGGCTCTCTACTTCCTAATGCTGTGACCCCTTAATACAGTTCCTCATGTTGTGGTGACCCCCAACCATACAACTATTTGCTTGCTACTTCATAGCTGTAATTTTGCTATTGTTATCAATCAGAAAATGTGATATGTGACCCCAAGGCAGTCTCGACCCACAGGTTGAGAACCACTGGGCTAGATACTCAAGGAGTACAGGATTAAAGGGTGATATTTAACTGCCTCCTTGCCAGTGGGTAGAATTGTCAACATTTATTCACTCCACAAATACTTACTAAGTACCACATATGTTACTCTAGTAAGGGGGAACAACCTTGTCATGATGGAGCTTACATTTTAGTGGGAGTGATAAAAAATAAACAGAATCAATAAGCTAGAGCATGGGTCAGTAAACTTTTCCTGGAGAGGCCTAGTTAATAAATATTCTAGTCTTTACAGACCATATGTTTCTCTGATGCAACTACTCAGTTTTGCCTTTGTAGTGCAATATAACCATTGAAACACAGGAGTAAATAAACATGACTGTGCTCCAATAAAACTTTATTTGCAAAAACAAAGCATGGGCTGGCTCTGGCCCACAGGTCACAGTTTGGCAAGCCAATAGTCAGAAGTGCTAAGAAAAAAAGATCAGAAAGGGAAAATAAATGCAAGAAATGTTAGAAGTGCTTGAAACTTTAGTAAAGAAAAATGAGACTTCCTATAGGAAGTGAGGAGGTGAGCCATGCGGAAGAGCCATCGGAACAGAGGAAAAGTAAGTTTAAACCATGGAGGCAGGCGTGATGAATCTGCCATGTTCAAGAGCAAACAAGGAAGTGACTACCCAGAAGAGGGTGTTTCTAGGCAGAGAGAATTGTCATGGAGGACCAAAGTGACATCAGGTAGTTGAGGGCAACACAATGTCCTCAGAGTAATTTGGCAAGAGCATGGAATGATAAGATAGTGTTACAGATTAAAGAAAAGGCTGAAAGGGAAAAGTCACAGCATACTGTCAGGATCCTCAGGCACCAGGAACAACTTTCTTGAGAATTCTTTTATGGCCCAAATGTGCACAAATAAATAGTTCAAGACCCCACAAAAGCTTTGGCACTGTGAGTTGCTGTTCTTCCATCAGCGGTATGGAGCTAACCTAAGTCAGGGAAAATGCCTAAGAAACTAAAGCCTGTCCCCATCCCCATTTGGTGCATAGACCCTGTTCCAGGCCCTGGAAGAAAGTGCAGTTAGAAGGCCTAGAGTTCATCCTCTCACTTCTTTTTGCAAGTCCAACACAAAGCCTTTCCCTTCAGCATATCTTTGTTCTGAGGAGGAGCAGGCTCTTTTTGTTGCCAGAGAAGCACCTACTGTGTGCATGTAGTACTAGATATCTGTCTTGCTTTCCTTTCTTATCCACCAGGATTCCCCTTGTTTTGTAATCGAGGGAGTGGAGACTGAGTACCGTCAGTGACATTCTGACAGTCAAAGACAGTGAGCACCAGAACCGAGGCCACACCAGTCCCAGTCTGGACTAGATGATCTTTCCAAACCACCGTGCTGCTTCCTACCCAGTCTGTCCCAGATAGCACTTTGGCGCCATCCCAAGTTTTCCTCATTTCATGGCTCCCTCCCTTGCCAGCTCAGCTGGTACCCAATTAGCTTCTTCCTCAGGAATCCCAATTTCTCTTTTTTTTCCTCAGGCATGTGGCAAGACCCTTCCCCAGATGTTGTTCAACTTTTCAGAATGAGATACCAGATCCTTCTTGGCTGCTCCTTCTGTGAGCTTCCCTCTCCACCTCCTCCAACTCTAGCCCTCTAGCACCTACTCCATGTCCCCAGGCCCAGCCCTTGTCCTGTACCAGGGTGATCATATGCTGATTCCTAGAGGGCGGTGTTGGTCTGTGTGTCCCCCTGAAATGCTGTCCTTGATGATCTATTGATGACTCAGATTCATTCTAGAAGTATCTCTGTCTGAGTGGTGTCTTTACTTGCACAGAGAATAGGTATAAACACTGATTTAAATCTTTTGAATTTAAGTCGCAAATAATTTTCAATTTATCACAATCTTCTTTTATTAATTGCAAATTTTTATTTTTATTTATTTTTCTTTTTAAATTTACTTTACATCCCAAGGGGCCCCTTCCCTCCTCTCCTCCCAGTCCCCCCTTTCCCTCTCCCTTTTCCCCAGAAAATGGGAGCCCCCACCCTGACCATCACCCCAGTATCAACCTCCCCCAGCACACCAAGTCACAACAGGACTGAGCGTATCTTCATCTCCTGAGGCCAGGCAAGACAGCCCTGCCAGAGGGAAGTGATCCCAAAGCAGTCAGTACAGTCCATGTTAGAAACAGCCAGGCCTCCCATATGAAGACCAAGCTGCCCATCGGCTACATGTACCTCAATCTTTTTTTTCTCCTATTTTTTTAGTGTGTGTGGAGGGGTGGGTAGGTGGGTACGTGCGTGTGTGAGCATGCACCCACAATACAGCATGCAAGTGGAGGACAATGTGTTCTCTCCATCTCCTACGCAGGTCCCAGGAATTGAACTCAGGTCACCAAGCTTGGCCACAAGTTTCTTTACCCACTGCTATCTCACCAGTCCTGTAATGTTTTTACTTGTTTCTGTATGTGTGCCCTGAGACCTAACATGTCTCCTTAGGGGCTGATTACTAAGTGTGGTATAATTCTTGGAGGGAGATGGGGCCATGTTGGCATCATGTGGCACCAGGCATCATGAGGGCACCAAAAAGACGCAGCCTTATCATGCCACTCTGTGTATCTCCTATTGTGACTACCTCCAGGTGGAGCAGTGAACAAACCAGAGACTCCTGAAGCATTTCGTGCCCTCAGTACATATTTGTTGGGGGCCCAGTATAATCCTGGTACCCTGGGGATGTAACAGTGGACAAAACAAGGACAGTTCCTACCCTTTGGGGAACTTAAATTCAGTCTGGACAGCACAACCAATTCACAAACAAATGTGAATCGACTAATAAAGAAACAAAGAGAGCATAAAAAGGATAGCAGGAGGAAAAACCAGTAAAGGACATGATCCTGAAAAGAAGCCCACTTAGTGTATTTAAGAAGCAGCAAGGCCAATTCAGTCAATAGAGAAAAGGGAGAGGAGACCATTAAGAGAAGAGATGTAAGACTAAATCTCAACCCTGAACATCAGAGCACAATAGGATTCAATTTACATGTATAAGGTTGTTAGGGGTTTAGATTTGAGAAGAGACTCTAGATGACAAGAATAGAAACATGGCAGCTGCTCTTCCTCCTCCTTCCCCTTTCCTTTCTCAGTGCTGAGATTCAAACTCAGGATCTTGCACATGCTAAGCAAGTGCTCTACCACTAAGTATATACCCAGTCAGTAGTGTTCCTCTAACAAGCTAAGGTCTCCCATCCCGGTGCAGAATGTGATGTTTGAGATCAGGTGGCATCCCACAGCAGAAATAATTCAAAGAAGTCACATTCTAGATGAAATGTTAATGGGAGAATCCAAGAATACCTTCTGAGGTTGAATCCTAAACAAGAGGAAGAACAGCATTCCAACTGCCTGACATGGGGATGATTTTGACAAGATCAGGCAGGAAAGCTTCTAGGGTAGGAGCCAGGCTTGGAGCCAGGAGTGCTTTAAAGTGAATTACAAATGAGATGTTTTGAGACATGTGAACAGAGATACATGGGATTCGATATCAGCATGTTGATAGTCCTGAAAGCCAGGGGACTAAGATAACCTAGGTAGACAGAGCAGAGGGCCCTGAGATCCTCTAGCATTGGAGAGCAATAAAGATGGTGAAGAGCCAACAACAGGGCCAGACTCAGGTCAACCGTGAGATGAGAGTGGGTCCAAAGTAACCACTCTCCCATGGGCTGTAGGAAGACAGAGGTCCAACTGGAAGAGTAGATATTATTTGGTATGTTTGCTACCTTTCTCATAACTTTGGTCAATACCTGACAGAACCAACTCAAAAAGAGGAAATGTTTATTTCAGCTCGTGGTTCCATCTGTCATGGTAGAAGGGTATAACAGAGCAAAGCTCTTCACACCATAGTGGCCAGGAAGTAGAGACAAGGAATACAGGAAGGGGTCATGAAAAGATATAGCCCCTAAGGACATGCCCCAAGTCCCTTCAACTGTGACTTCACTTCCTACATTTTACCACCTCCCACAGTGCTATCATATTCCAAAGACATCAAGAGATGAATCTCTTCATTTTGTCAAAACCATAACAGACTGATAGTCACTGCTATGATCAAATGCCTGAGAAAACAATTGTAAAAGAGGTTTATTTTGGTTTATGGTTTCAGTTCATGCTGGGCCTGTGACAAGGCAGAATATTGTGGCCTGCAGGGTGTAGCAGAAGAGAAGTTACAGCAACTGGAAAGCAATGAGAAAGTGAAGAGGATCTCATATCTTTTCAGAGGGCACCCCCCACCAAGTGACCTAGTCTCACCTCCTTAAGGTCCTACAACCTCCAAAGAGCACTGCAAGCTCAAGACCAAGCTTTCAGCTCATGGTCTCTGGCAGCCACTTAAGATCCAATAAATAATAATGAATGAGGCCTTGGCAGTGGGGCCTGCCATTTGGAAGCCTCCTCAGTTGACCTTGGGAAGAACTGTTTCAGTGAGAGGTGAGATGACACCAGATGGATGGGCTTAAGGAAGGTGAAGTCACCCAACAGATGAAGCTGACCGTGAGAGGAGGGTCTGCTCTTGCAGGTTCTATGAAAGGGACTGCAGAGAAGGTACAGGGTAGAGGATAGTAACAGGCATGGAGGACAGCACCTCCATCTAAAGATTCTATAGCATATTTGCGAGATGATGATTAAGTAAAAGAGCATGCCAACGGGGCTGGTAGGAAAGGGATCAGACCTGTCTCTGCGTGGAGGGAAGGTTTAGGACTAAGCATCTCTGAGGGATTTCACTTCCTCTAGGACAGAGATGTCCCTGTAGAGTTCTACCAGTGGGAGTGGCTGACCAGGAAGAAGGAACCCATCGACCAGGAAGTTCCAGGAGAGAGCAGCAAGCAGCTGTACCCATGGCTCCCCTGCCCCTGGTAAACTTGGAAGATTGGTTGTTATTGAATTCTCAGCTTCTTTATCTTAAATATCAGCTTACCATGCCCACTTCAAATAATCATGTGAAGACTAAATGAAATCATATAGTAAATCACTGGGCTTATCTCTTGGGAGGGTAGGCTGAAATGAAAGCCAGCTCCTTCTGCCCTCTCTCCCCCTGTTTGACTTCCAGGGTTTCTCTGGGGACCTCTGACTCACCCCTGACATTGCAATGGCCTTCTGCTCCTCTGGCTACTTAAAAACCAACTGCAGTGAAAGCAGGGCTAGAAGGAACCAGTGTCCCCAAACACCCCCTTCTTAGCTTTCTACCCATGAGTGTGATGAGCCATCTTTTCATGATGAGGTTTCTTGTCTGTGCAGCCTTCTGGAGCTGGTTCTGTAATCCCACCTGTGTGCAGCTAAGATCTTCAAAGAGTTGTTTCCTGCTGAGTAGAGCCCAGCCAGCAAGCTCCATCCCTCCCTCAGAGCTACAGCAGAGGAGAGGTGGATGTTTGGCTGCAGCTTCAGGCCACCCAGCCTGCAGGAGCCTGAGGCAGGAGATGGAACTCTCTCCTGACACAGCCTCAAGGCAGGCAGCCAAGGAGACAGCCCCATCCACCAGGGTCTTGCCAACCTGCCTCTTCTGTGATGCTACTTGACCTAGGTAAAAGATCACTGAGTCCCTGACCCAGAAAGACAGGGCTCTTGTCATAAGGAGAGGGATGTTTTAACTTCCATCCACGAACCTCCTGAGGAAAAAAATTAAAGTTCTGTCAAAACAGGTTAGCATATTAGCAATCATGGCTCGCTACCATCTGTATTTGTTCCATTTGTGGCGTTTATGACGGTTATCCACATTAATTATTTCTCTGCTAAAGTCCCTTTTAATTTCTGAACACTGTTATTCCTAAGAAAGATGGATATTAGATATGCCACACATCAGCACAGGGTGGCATTACAGCATGCTATTAAGTTCAGATGCTGAGGCCCCAGCCGAAATAACTTTGTTATTTGTAATCACAATAAAGGATTTTATGTTTGGCTCAAAATGAGAAACAGCATTGGTGGAAACTGACTTCTTCATTTGGCAATGACCCTGAATTCACCAAGAAAGACAGAATGTACTTAGACTGAGGTGGTTTAGCATCCAAGGGACTGCTGTGATCAGAGTGCTGTGAATATACTTCAGCAGGTAGAGCTCCAGCACAGCATACAGGGCCTGGGTTGACTCCCCAACCCAGGGATGATGGAGACACACAGGTCTGTTAAGTGATCTCAGCCACTCCAGAGGTAGCAGTGGAGGATGAAGACTGTAAAGTCATTATCAGGCTCAGGCAGCCTGAAGCCCATCTGGGCTATATTTCACCCTATCTCAGAACAACAAAAGGAAAATTAGTTTGAACCCTGAGCAGGACAGAGGGAAGGTGTGTGCCCTGCCCAAGCTTGAGGAAAATTAGCAAAGACCAGTTCACAATGAGAACTGCCGAAGATGCCGATTCAATAGAGCCAGGGTGAAGTGCAGCTCATTTCTAGAACTTTCTATCCCGGCTGGCTCCCACACCCGCTTAAAGAACAGCAGCACCCAGAGGATGGCAACCTAGCAATGCATTTGGTTTACAAATGCCAATCACATGCCCACACACCAGCCTCGGAAGGCAGCCTTTATTGTTCTATAAGAGAATAATTAAAATTCCTCCTAATATCCAACCAGAAGCTCCAACCAAAGGTACCAGTGGCTTAAATAACTACAGACCAGGAAGGGCAGGCAGACTTGAATGAAGCCAAAGGGGAGATAGGACAGCAAAGAAAATGGCGTCTGTGGCATGCTTTCCTAGAAGTGGCATTAGTGCTTCTGAGTCGAGCGAGGCTAGGTAAGACCAGATGCCTCCTCAAGATTCCTTCCCGCTCAAGCATGTCTTAGCCTTCCCATTTGCTCATTCATTTGTCAAAAATATTCTGACCATCTGTGATGCACCAGGCCCTCTGCAGGCCCCGGGCCCATTGATGTTAGTGAACAGACATGCCTCACTTGTCAAGGGTGACAGACAGATACCTACAGCACAAAAAGTCCACAGCCACTAGCTGGAGAAGGAAACAAATCCGCCCTGAATCATGGGTGGATCCCATTTAGGTGAGGTCCAGGGCAAAATGAAAAGTCAGCTTACTCTACTGTAGTCTGCCTTGAGCAACCCCAGATGCCCTACATTTTAAAATTCAGGATAGCAGATAAGTTACTGTTTTAAGTGTCTAGTGCTTAGAGAAACTGGATTCCTGCTTCTGCTGGGGACATAGCTCCTCCTAGTGTTCGGAGGCCCAAGTTCTCCCAGGCTACTTTCTGCCCAGAGTGTATTCATCAGACGTGCATGGCTTAGATGGGGGCTAAAGTGCTGAAAGCAAATACCTGCCTGTTTCCTTTGGCAGCGGCGCTCTTGAGTCATCTGAAACTTTCATTAATACTGAGTTTGAATCTCACCATCCCTCTTGCTTGGTGTTGTGATTTCAGGCAGTTACTGAAGCTCTCAGAGCCCTGTTTTAGGTTATTGCATTTGATCATAGCAAAAAATAAAATTAAAAATAAAAAAAAAAAAGTGAGCAAGCAATCCATTTCACAGGGTAATGGTGCTAATGAGGCACTAGTTTGAGGATTAAATATAACAAAATGATACCTAGCTTCTGGCAGGTCCTGCACGCTGCTTTGTTTTTGGCTTAAAGTTTCAAACTCTTTCTTCTCTGCCTCCTGCCTTCCCCCTTCTCTCCCTGCCTCTCTCTCTAACCCTTACCGCATCCTCTCTTCTCTTGCACAGCTCTTCCTTCTTCCCCTCCAGTCTTCCTTGCCCCTTTCCAACTCTGTTCTTTACAATCACCGAGCGTGTGCGCAGTGGGCACCGGAAACTTGCTCGCAGGGTCGCACCGGGCACGGGCTCCCCCACCCCCCTTCTCCTGTGCTGCTATTTGGACACACTGCCTCCTCTCTAATCCTTTTGAATTTTCTGATATTTGCAACCTCCCATCTTCTCATCCTTGCCACGCCTAGCTTCCCTTTCCTCCTTTCTTCTCTCGTCTCACTTCTCTTTTGTATCACTTCACAGGCTACAGTCCCTTCCCTCTGGTTTTTGATTTGCACAATGGCCCATGTTTCTCCCTATTCCCAAACTGCATTTTCTCAAGCAGCGTGCAATAGCTCTTCCCTGTCACTGTAAAAGCTTTTTCATCTCCATTTGGAGCCATTTGCCCTGATCATGCCTCTCTTGGAGATCACACTGATGAGACATTGTGGTCTTTGGCTGTCAGCAATACCCAGGAAAGACAAGTATATACTTAAGACGTGCATTTTAATTTGGAGACCCCCTCAGAGGCTAGTGGGTGCAAGCAAAAGCTGCCAACAGGCCCAGCCTGGCCCCGATGGTGCACAGTGCTCTCTGGGAAGAAGACTGAGAAATGCTGAATAGTTGCCTCTGCTTCCCCCTCAAAACAGATGGGGATTGGATGAGCAGGCCAAGGCTGGCTTTCTCAATTGCTTTCTTTCTCTTCTCGGCTCAGTTCCCTGTGAGGAGGAAAGCAACGGAGTTATCTGATGACAAAACAGAAAGTAGTCTGGCTGCCTGGGCATTGTTCCTGGGGTGAAGGGGTAATCAGCTTGTGGAGGGTGTGATTGTGTGGTATGGAGAGTCCCCAACCACTCAGTTCCACAGATGGCTGGTATGTGAATTTGAATCTAAAAGGGGATTAAACTCAAGTCTTCAGCCTGTGGCTTGAAGCCAGGGAAGAGTAGATGAATGCCTACAAACAAACTCTGCTAATCATACAGAGGGAGACTCCCTCTCATAGCAGGACTCGGTACACAGATCCTGCCTTGGACAGCTTGTGGATACCCCAAGTTTTATTTGGGTTCCGCTCAAAGCAGGTTCTGAGACAGGGATTCAGGTGTGGGTCATTTGTTGCAGGAGAACTATGAGAAACCCTGTAGAGGAGAAAAAAAAAAAAGGGATCAGGAAACAGAAGGATGAAATTGATAGATGATTAGCTAGGCACCTGAGTGCAGCTGGCCCTCAGCCCCAACAGGAACTGAAGACAGATCCACCTGTCCACCATTTGAGGGGGCATGCTTCCCAGGACAGTAACTGTCTAGCACATGCTGCTTGGCCTGTGCACGAACTGAGCATTCTTCCACAGTCAGACAGACACCTCTATACCACACCATACTCCTAGCACAATAAGCCAGGCTTGACTACAGGTACTAGCTGCTTTCTAAGGGTGGTCATGGGGCCCTAGGCCAGTCATGTGCCCCTGACACGGTGCTTTAAAACCCATGGTCAACCAGCTTTTTCTATAAAGCCAGCGAGTAAATGTTACAAACTGAAAAACTAAAGAAAGTTTCTCGTAAGAAAGACTTTTTCATGTGGGAAAGTGGAGAGAAGATGTATAAAGCAAGAAAGACATTCTTGGAATCTGTGTCCCCTCCTGATGGCTCTGACACTCAAAATACAAAAGTGCCCACACCCAAAATGTATGCAAAAATGGGTATGGTTGTGCGTTACTAAAACTCCACTGAGTAAACCTGACAGAGCTGCATTGGGCCCATAGACTACAGTTGGGCCATGCTTACCCTAGCCAGACTGACCTATTAGGCTCCCAAAGTACCCTGCTCCTTCTGGGCCATTTTTTTTCAGTTGTCCTCTATCCCCTGCTTGTCATCTCATCTGGATATTTCCTACTCACCCATTCCTCCTTAAGGATGTCACCACCTCAAGGAAGCCTCACTTATTACCTAGCCAGGTTGGACCCCTACCCTCAACAGGCCTTCAGCCCTTCAGTCTTCTTGAGACCACTTTCTCACAGTGGTAATTGCATAATTAATTATGTAATTAGTTATTTAATGCCTATCTCCCTCTCCTGCATGCATGCTTCCCTCGGTCACTAAGGCCCACTCCGTCTGCTGCCTAGTGTGTCTGGATTCTTTCCCATCCTAACTGCTACAAACAGCACAACCCAAACCCAGACTCTTCATCTCTTCCCAGGGCCTCTGCAGCAGTCTCCTGACTGATCTCCCTGGATACCTTGCTCCTCTTCCTGGAAGCACCCAGTGGCTCACCTTTGCCTTCATGAGAATGCCTGACTTTTACAAAGGTCATCAGGGGCTCTTTACCGTTAGCCTGACCACCCACCTACAGCTATTTCTTCCACAACTAAGCCATCTCCCTTAGCTCCAAGCAGGTCACTCTTTTAGTTGTCCTTTACTCTTTCAAGTGCAAAATGCATTCTCAGGCCTCTAGGCCTCTGCAGATGCAGTACCTCCTGCCTAAAAATCCAGTGAGAAGGCGGGAGTGTTGCAGTCTTTCCTACCAGTTAGCTTCTGTTTCCTGGGTCTGGGTCAGTCTGTGTGCATGTTAATTGTCTGCAACCATTTCCTTTTCTGTAATTCCCAATAGCACTCCAGGCCTTTGACTTTCCAAAGAGAGAGCCCAAGACCATTTACCATTATATCCCAATTCCTCCAGTCTCAGTTTACCCCAGGGCTTTCCAGATTTTCTGTTTTACACTGCATTACAGCTGCCTGTTTGCCTGTCTGTTACTCCTACCAAACTCTGACCAAGAACCTAGCACCAAGCATGTAGCACTGAGAACCTAACTCCCAGTACCAATCTCTTAGCACTGTGACAGAGAATAGGAGTCATTCAGGAAACTACACAAACTCCTGGAACACCTACTATGGTATCTCTCCGACAGCTAGGTGGAGGAGGTTCAGGGCCTCAGAGCTTCCATTTTGTAGGAGGGGCCAGATGAAAAAGGGTGGGGGAGTCTTATTCAGCATATGCTAGCTCTACCTACTGCTGTTGTGTCCTGAGCTTCTCAGCAGTCACCCACCTCAGACAGCCACTGTCCCAAATTCAGAGATCCCGCCTACCTTCACTCCTTCCCATGAGCTAAGTCAGTGACTAACATGAAAGCACTAACTCTGCAGCACCAGGAGAACAGGGCACCACCCTACACCACCACCACTGGCAGGGATGCCCCCAGGGTGCGGTAGTGACCATGGGCCTCCACTTTCTCCTCTCCTTCCTTATCCTGAGAAAGCAGAAAATAACCTGCAACTGGACTGCCACTCCAAAGCTAGAGAGATGCCCAGGTTGCGGGAAGGAACTCCATGGCCTGAGAAGATGCTAGCCTTCTGCTGTCATCACACTACCTAGATAGAGAGGACTGTGAGAGGCTCACCCTTCCTGGCCCTGTTTGAGCGAGCAAAGGCTCACTTGGAATTTGCTTTGGTAAATAAGAACAGCCTGCCCCCATGTACATGCTCACATCCACACAGCTGCATACTCCTGCCTTATCGGAAACACTTCCTTCGGGCTCTCTGCAGCCAGCCATACCGTCACTTTTATGATTGCAGATAATTCACATTCAAACAAACTCACTTGTCAGAGACACAGCAGGAGAGAAAGCTGCCTGGATGAGATCCACTGCAGCTCTCTGGGTTTGCTCTCTCCTCTTCTCCGGTATCTTTCATGTCCAGAGAGGACCTTTGGGAGAGGGATTTGGCCAGTTGATGGCTGAAACATGGAGACCAATGCAGGTGTGAATTTGTAGGCCTCCTTGAACACCAGAGAGGCATTTTCACTGGAGTGTCAGCTTTCAGATTCCTGCAATGTCATTTCTAACCAAGTGGCTCTTGTAGTGGGTTGTGAATCAGCTTCCCCTGAAGCAGAGAGCTGCTGCGAAGCCTGGCTCACCACCCTGGCCTTTGCTTGCCTTAGTGATTTCAGAGGGATATAGATGTAGGTTTCCAAGCCTATGACATCCCTCCCTTAAAAATCAAACTCTCTCAGCCCACCCTTTCTAAGCAGACACTCTAAGGGCCACACATAGATCTCAATGTACTTATCTGTGTGTGTCCCTTTCTCCCTCACTTCCTCCCTCTTTCAGCTTACCTGATACTAAATCTGTTATGAAACAGAAACCATTGATTTAATTATACATTGTATCAAGGATTCTCCTTAAATCTGATTGGTTGCCTGCGCAAACATCAGGCAGGATAGAGATCTTCACTGTGTAGAAAGCCCATCCCTCAACCAACCATTTGGTCCATGAAAAGATGGAGCAAAGACCTAAGGTTCTCAGCTCACTGCATTATCTCCTGAGGTTTGTCTTGGAAGCCTGGTCAGCCAGGATGATTGACAATGATGTGCTTAACTTCATTAGCACAGACACCGATTTTCTTTCCTGAGAAAATAGAACTGGACCACTCAACCCCCAGCCAAGAGGAGGCTGCTGCAGCTCTCCCAGCCCCCAAGAGGGGAACTGAGATCCTGTGCTTCCCCTGTCTGTTCTCTGATATGAATCTTCCTGGCAGCTGGCAGCCAGCAGCAGAGTCAAAACCTGAAGGTTGGGAGAAGATCTACTGAGTTGACACTGTTGCCATGCATTAATTAAAGTTCGATTAATTATTAAAATGGCATTTATTGAGGTTTAGCAACTTGGAAATAAGATTTGAGTTTGTGGTAGCTGTAGACTTTAGTAATTCTAGTCTTAATAATCAGCTGTGATCTGTTTGATTTGGAATCCTTTTTCTTATTAAATCGAACTCAAACCTTTCTTTGAGACACCTAATTGTAAGTGAAACTAATTTGCTTCCCCTCAGGGCACCAGAGAGTCTGAGTCTGTGCAGAATGAGGAAATCCCACATTAGGACAGAGATGGGGGGGCCCTCCCTGCCAGATATGAGGGGTGATGGTTATTCATGGAGAGCATCGTTTAGAGAAATGGTCCCCCAAGCTCCCATCTGCACACACGTTAACTGGAGCTTTAAAGACTGCGTTCCTATCTCATTAGAAATGTCAGCAAAGCGTGGATGTCTCCTCCAATGATCCTGAACTGTCTCAGAGGTGCTTCTCCATTCAGGTAACTTTTGGTACTGTGAGTACCTTCAGTAAGAAGGAAGGAATAAAGGAAGGAAGGAAGGAAGGAAGGAAGGAAGGAAGGAAGGAAGGAAG